>NC_057717.1:97838408-97851339 GCF_004010195.1 Chiloscyllium plagiosum | reverse complement strand
AGGTGTTCTTCCTCCAGGCGTCTGGTGGTGAGGGAGCGGCGGTGGAGGTGGCCCAGGACCTCCATGTCCTCGGCAGAGTGGGAGGGGGAGTTGAAATGTTGGGCCACGGGGCGGTTTGGTTGATTGGTGCGGGTGTCCCGGAGATGTTCCCTAAAGCGCTCTGCTAGGAGGCGCCCAGTCTCCCCAATGTAGAGGAGACCGCATCGGGAGCAACGGGTACAATAAATGATATTGGTGGATGTGCAGGTAAAACTTTGATGGATGTGGAAGGCTCCTTTAGGGCCTTGGATAGAGGTGAGGGAGGAGGTGGGGCACAAGTTTTAGAGTTTACCAGCCCTTGCACGTCAGGATTAGACTAGATAGCTTGGAAGAAGTCGGGGCCAATTGGACTTGGTTCTGCAATTTCTAATTGCTTGTTCTGATGTAATAAAGGGGGTTTTTGTTTTTATGGCTTTCTCTCTCATCAGGGCGGGAAGGAGTATCTAATGCGAGCTCATTTTGGCCTTCCAAGTGTGGAGAGTGAAACCACCGAGGGGAAACGGCCCATCTCCGTCAAGTTTGAGATCCCGTACTTCACTGTCTCGGGGGTGCAGGTCAGTGCACGTGCCTGACGAGGGGACAGTTAGAAACTGCTTATCTAACCCGGGCGGCTGACAGGGGTGGGTGGTGAGTCTGCGCATGGTGGCAGTGTAGATGGCAGAGAATGTCAGCAGGTGGCGGTGTTGGTGGAGGCGAGATGGTGGCAGAAGCGCAGTCGGAGCAGTGCCGTCGGTTCAGCATTGGGGTGGAGGAGCTCGGATCCGGACCCCACCCTACTTCATTGAGACAAGGCTAGAAGGTGAACTTTACTGTTATATTTCTCTCGCTTTATATTCTCTGGTTTTGGTTTTAAGATGGCGCCCAGGGAGTGGCGCCGCTAAACGATGCTTTTCATTATATTTGTAATACGCGGCATTAAGTCAAATAAAACCCTGACAATCCAAGGCCCAAACTCCAGCTTAACCAGCTGGGCGCCTCAGTATTATAGCACCAGCATGGGAACAGGAGGAGGCCACCCAGCTCCCTGAGCTTGTTCTGCCCCCATTCAACAACAACATGGCTGACCGGTGCCAATCTCCAAATGCCAGCCTTTCCCCTCGTGCCATCACTGGACAGAGGCGATCTTTCACAGGTCAACAATGACCCAACATGAACATCACTGTGAGGGGGGAGGTACACTGTCAAAAGCTTTTTTGAGCGAAAGTTGTTCCCATGGTGACACCTCGGAGTGCTCCTGTCAGCCAGCATCATTCTTCTCCTACAGTATAAATAGCTGTTCCCTTCCCTTTGAGATTTGGTATTCTTGCAATTCTGTCCTGATAAACTCAAGACAAAGAACATTGATAATATGTTTCGTTTTACAGCAATCCTCAAAATCCTTATGACCATACGTCTAATTGACCCCACAGAGGAACAGGGGAAGATAGGAATAGGCCATTCAAGCCTTCCCCTCCATTCAATACCATCATGGTTGATCGAACATTTCAAAATCTTTTACTTACCTCAATCTCATCCCATAACCTCTTATACCACTAGTAATCAAAAGTCCATCAATCTTTACCTGACACATACTCAAAGATAGAGTTTCCACAGCTCTCTAGGATAGGAAATTCCAAAATCTCACTACCCTCTGGTTGAAAATATTCTCCTAACTCAGACCTAAGTAGCATCCGCCTTATTTTTAATCTATGACTCTGGCTCTCGACTCCCTCACCCCAGGGAACCATCTTGCCTGCACCTACTCTGTCTATCCCTTTTGAGCGTTTAGTAGGTTGGAGTGAGACCGCCTCTCATTCTTCGAAGCTCTACACAATCCTGGCCCAGTTTGCCTGATCGCTGTCTATAGGATAGCCCCACTGTCCCAGGAATCACCCTGGGGAGCCTTTGTCTCCCGAGGTAAGGATTCCAAAACTGCACACAAAGCGACATCAGTTATCATTGTGGAAGTAAGTTCTGAACTACTGTCTTGCACAAGTAGAGTTGTTTTCTAATTTTGTTCGTGAAATTGTCTTAATTTTTAATGCCCGAGACTTCAGCATTTCCTTGTAGCATCAACAGGGAGCTTGTTTAATGTTCCCACAGCCTGTACTGTGTACCTAATGAACCATCCCTCCTCTTCATAAACGCAATTTTGAATCCCAAATTTACCAAGATTCCATCTCGACTGCTCAACTGGCCTTTGGTCTCTCTCCTCATGGTGGTTTCCTGCAGCTTAGTGCATTATCTGGGTTTGTCAGTGACTCGCTTTGAACGGTCTTCAAAAACGACCGGAACATTTTGAGTATCACCCAAGATGATAGGATAGTGAAGAAGGTGTTTGGTATGCTTTCCTTTATTGGTCAGAGTATTGAGTACAGGAGTTGGGAGGTCATGTTGTGGCTGTACAGGACATTGGTTAGGCCACTGTTGGAATATTGCGTGCAAATCTGGTCTCCTTCCTATCGGAAAGATGTTGTGAAACTTGAAAGGGTTCAGAAAAGATTTACAAGAATGTTGCCAGGGTTGGAGGGTTTGAGCTACAGGGAGAGGCTGAACAGGCTGGGGCTGTTTTTCCTGGAGCTTCGGAGGCTGAGGGGTGATCTTATAGAGGCTTACAAAATCATGAGGGGCATGGATAGGGTAAATAGACAAAGTATTTCCCCTGGGGTGGGGGAGTCCAGACCTAGAGGGCATAGGTTTAGGGTGAGAGGGGAAAGATATAAAAGAGACCTAAGGGGCAACGTTTTCACACACCGGGTGGTACATGTATGGAATGAGCTGCCAGAGGAAGTGGTGGAGGCTGGTACAATTACAACATTTAAAAGGCATTTGGATGGGTATATGAATAGGAAGGGTTTGGAGGGATATGGGCCGGGTGCTGGCAGGTGGGACTAGATTGGGTTGGGATATCTGGTCGGCATGGACAGGTTGGACCGAAGGGTCTGTTTCCGTGCTGTACATCTCTATGACTCTATGATAAAAGAAATGGGCGGGGTGCACGAGGAGCCTCCGCCTGTCCATCTCCTGTTTGTAACCTTCCCGTTTGAAAGTATTCCCTTTATCTGACGAAGAAGTAGCACTTTGAAAGCTTGGGATTTCGAATAAGGACACTAACTGGTGTCGTGTGACTTTGTCCATCCCAGTCCAACGCCGGCACCTCCTCCTCAGAAAGGATTCAATTGTGCGACTTCTGCAATGTGATTAACTCCTGGCTCTCTTTGTTCGCCTCATAGGTGCGGTACATGAAAATTATAGAGAAGAGTGGTTACCAGGCACTGCCGTGGGTGAGATATATAACTCAGAGTGGAGGTCAGTACTCCCTTGCTGCAAGAGAGATATGAGTTTAAACCCTTGGGTTTAGTGTGTCTAGCTATTACAGTTCTGTTGAAGAACAAATACACCCGCAATGTGTTATGGATCAGACCAAACCCCGTCAGAATAGTCAGAAGATAGGTCACGATCTGGGGGGTGGCACGGTGGCTCAATGGTTAGCACTGCTGCCTCACAGCGCCAAGGACCCCAGGTTCGATTCCCGCCTCAGGTGACTGTCTGCCTGGAGTTTGCACATTCTCCCCGTGTCTGTGTGGGTTTGCTCCGGTTTCCTCCCACAGTCCAAAGATGTGCAGGTCAGGTGAATTGGCCGCGCTAAAATTGCCCCATAGTGATATGTAGGTCACGTGCTTTCATCAGGGGTAAATGTAGAGTAATAGGGGCATGGGTCTGGGTCGGTAACTCTTTAGAGGGTCAGTGTAGACTTGCTGGGCCGAAGGGGATTGTATGAGACACAAAAGTTTTCTTATTTTAAAGGTAAGTTGCCTTTCAGGTGCAATTCGATTGATCAAACTACCAGATTTAAAGCAAAATTTTAATCATCTGCTATATTAAAACTCTACAAAAGAAAGAATGAATTGGAATAATTAGATTAGATTACTTTACAGTGTGGAAACAGGCCCTTCGGCCCAACAAGTCCACACCGACCCTCCGAAGAGCAACCCACCCAGACCCATTCCCCTACATTTACCCCTTCACCTAACACTATGGGCAATTTAGCATGGCCAATTCACCTAACCTGCACATTTTTGGACTGTGGGAGGAAACCAGAGCACTCGGAGGAAACCCACGCATATAATGTGCAGACTCCACAGACAGTTGCCTGAGGCGGGAATTCAACCCGGGTCTCTGGCGCTGTGAGGCAGCAGTGCTAACCCCTGTGCCACTGTGCCACCCACATTCTACTGGAAAGCCTAAGAGAATAATAGATACAGTAACTATCACTAATATAGGAGCTTCCCATGAATACACCCTTGTCAAAAGGCAAATTCAAATTGTCTCACAAGCAATTCAAGCAGAAAGAGAGCCCCCAGCATTTTAGCTGTCACCGAGAGAGGGGAAAAATAGCTTCCCCATTTCTTCAAGACCTCCAACATCAAGTACCGAAAGCTAAAACTAAAACTCATGGTTCTGTGGGAGTTTGAACACACCCATTCAGGCTGCTTCTATTGTTCCAACTTCTTTTTTAAAAAAAACCCAAGGCATTACCTCTAGTGGCTCTGGTAGACTGCTCAGTGCCTCTACCTTAAAACCTCTCTTCAACTGAAAAAAACCAGGACAACCTAACCCATTTAATAAGGCAGATCATTTTCAAGCCTGTACTCTGCTAGTCCCTGATGACCTTTGTTCCCTGACTAGTCATGAGTCTATCTACCTCCACTTTAAGAACATTCAATGATCCCACCTCCATTAATGTCTACGGAAGACACGTCCTTCGACTCTTGACCCTCCGAAAGAAAATCATTCTTGTTGTGTCCAAATGGGAGACACCTTATTTTTAAACCATATTCCGTGTTTTCCTATTCTCTCTCACAGAGTGGGGGGAAATGTCCTCCCAGAATCCAATCTGTTCTCAGAATTTTATACCTTTCAATGATTCGTCCAAACTCCAATGGGCACAGGCCCAACCTTTGTCAACTTTCCATTGCTATGAAGGAACAGAGTCCATGAGAGGCAGACGTTAATTTTTAAGCACTACTCCGATTAGCCTGCGAATCATAGAATCCCTACACCATTGAAGCAGGCCATTCAGCCAATCAAGTCCACACCAAACCTCGGATCACCCCCATCCAATCTCTGTAACCCTGCATATCCCACAGCTGATCCACCTTAAGCCGCACATCTTTGGACTGCGGGATGAAACCCACCCCGCCACAGCGGGGAGGAAGTGCAAACTCCACGCAGTCGGCTGAGGGTGGAATCGAACCCGGGTCCCTGGCGCTGTGAGGCAGCAGTGCCAACCACTGAGTCACTGTGCTTGCCCCAGAGGTTAGTGAATTGCGGCAGCACAGAGCAGACATGTGACACCACTGCATGGTAAGGTCTCAGTCACTCTGAAGCTTGTAAATTGTAGAGAGTGGGACTGAGCATTGACAATGTCACACCCGCACCCCGCCCCAACCCCCACACCCACCCCCCACCCTTCACTTTTGACAAAGCCAGAAACTCTGGGGCTGGGGTTACTGAGGTAGTTTTTCTGTGTATCTAATGGTAGAAATGAAGAGTTCTGATGATGGAGTGGATTGAACTTGTTTGTCTCAGAGCACGTGAAAAACGTTCAAAATCGATTGTCCTTTAACTGTGCGTCTTGCATTACAGATTACCAACTGCGGGTACATTAACAACCGAGAAATATTAACCCTTACTCTGCCGTATGGGGGAAAGAAAAACAGGCTGGTTCTTCCCACTGAACCAGTGGCTTTCGCCATCCCATTAATATCTCTCCTGATCCATTCATGCAATCATTTATTGTATCACTTTTGTCACAAATGCTCACCTCTTGAGTAGAGATTGGCAGCAAATACTTTGTGAAGGCAGCCTGATGTAGCACCATGCAAGCATGACGAGGCTGTTCAGCCCCTTGAGACTGTCCTGTTAGACCGACTCAACGCTCAAATCCATTTCACCTTTGCTCCGCATCCCTTCAACGTCCTTACTGAAGGAAACTCGCTCACCGTCTTGAAGATTGTGCTTGACCTTTTGAGAATCCCAAATGCTTCCCGATGTCACCCCTGGTTAGCCAGGCACCTATCTTAAAGTGATGCAGCCATAACCTGGAAATGTCCCGGCTCAGCGGTTTGAGAATTCGAATTCCGATTTCTTCTTCCTGGGGATTATAAACTTGGAAATTTAAAGCATCGTTGGAAATGACTATGCAGCTGTCAGATTGGAAACAGAGAGAGTGTTACACTGGGAAGGGCAGTACCTAGAGGCTGCAATATAAGGTAGTTTGCAAGAAATCCAACAGGGAAGTCAGGAGAAACTTCCTTATTCAGGGACAGAAATAAGACTGAGACACTTGCCACCACAGGCAGCGGTTGAAGTGAATGGTGTAAATGTGTGTCAGGGGAAGCAGATGAGAGAGAAAGAAATGGATAGTAACAATCCTGGATTTAGATGAGTAAAGGTGAGAAGCATTTATTGCCTAAACCTAATTCAGAGTCATTGTGTCATACAGCACAGAAAAAATTCCCTTCACTCTAAGGCATGCTTGCCTTCATTGCTTAGATCTTGGACAATAGGAGTTGGGAAGTCATGTTGAGGTTGTGCAGAACTAAAGCTTAATGCCCTTCAGGGATGGAAATCTGCCATTGCTACCCAACCTGGCCCATATGTGACTCCAGACCCACAGCAATGTGGTTGCCTCTCAACTCTCTGGGCAGTTAGGGATGGGCAATGAATACCGGCCTGGTAAGGAATCAAAAAATTCCAAGAGCAGCAAAGAGCCAACCACACAGAGTCCTAGAGCACGGAAGCAGACCCAGTTCATGCTGACAATAATCCCACACTAAACTAGTCCCACCTGCCTGCTCCTGGTCCATATCCCTCCAAACATTTCCTATTCATGTACTTATCCAAATATCTTTTAAACATTGTAACTGTCCCCACGTCCACCACTTCCTCTGGCAGTTCATTCCCCACACTGTGTAAATCAAGTTGCCTCTCCTATCCTTTTTAAATCTTTCTCCTCTCGCCTTAAAAAATATGCCCCTCGTTTTGAACTCCCCTACCCTTGGGAAAAGATTCTGGTCATTCTTTATCTTGGCCCCCCCCCCCCCCATGATTTTATAAACCTCTTCAATGTCACCCCTGAACCTCCAATGCTCCAGTGAAAAAAGTATCCAGTCTATTTTTTTTTTATATCTGAAACTCTCCATTCCCAGCAACATCCAGTTTAATAATATCCTTCCTATAACAGGGCAACCAGAATTGCACACAGTAGTCCAGAATAGGCCTCACCCAATGTCCTGCACATCCTTAACATGAACATCGCAAATATCTGAGTGATGTGGACAAGTGTGCTAAATGCCTTCTTAACCACCCTGTCTCTGTGTGACACAAATTTCAAAGCATTATGTACCTGAACTCTTAGGTCTCTCTGTTCAACATTAATTGTAAAAGTTCTGTTTTTGTTTGCATTAACAAAATGCAAAACCTCGCATTTATCCAAATTAAACGTGATCTCCCACTCCCCGGCCAGTTGACCCAATCCATCAAGATATCTTTGTAACCTTCTTCACTGTCCACTATGTCACCAATTTTGGTGTCATCGGCAAACTTTCTAATCGCACCTCTTATGTTCTCGTCCAAATCATTGATATAAACGACAAACAAAAGTGGACCCAGCTCCAATCCCTGTGGAACGCTGCTGGTCACAGGCCTCCATCTGAAAAAACAACCTTCCACCACCACTCTCTGTCTCCTACCATAAGCCAATTTTGTATCCAGTTGTTAAGCTCACACTGAATCAGATATGATCTAACTTTACTGATTAGTCTATCATGTGGATCCCTGTCAAAGGTTTTACTAAAATTCAAGTCAACACTGTGTCACCCATGTTGTTGTGGGTCCAGGGTCACACACAGGTCAGACTAGGTAAGAGTGGCAGATTTCCCTTCTCGGAAAGGCCATTCGGGAAGCTGCTGAGTTTTTATGACCCATAGTTACCTGGTTTCCATTAAGCAAGACTTTTAACTCCAGGTTTTGTTTTAAAAAACTGAATTGAAATTTCACCATCTGCCATGTTGGGATTTGAACTGATATCCTCAGAACACTAGCCCGTGGGTCACAATTGCTCGCCTGGTCACGGTATCGTTATGCTACTGCCTCCCCATTTTGATTGGAGCATTACGTTATGTTTATCAAGCTCTCTCTTAAGGTCACCAACACAATTCACATCAATTACTACTCCATTTGTTTGGAAATGATGCAGACTGACCATTCTCCAGGTGAAGAGTTTGCTTCTTATTGCCAAACCACCTCAACTTATTTTCATCTCTGTAATTTTTTTCCCTGAAAATAGAAATGATTTAAATCTTCTGCCACATGTAGCTACTCCTGCTGCCAGGGTGTATCTCACTGGTCTTTTTTATCCCCACCTCCCAAACGCATCGATTCACAATTGATCGAAGATCAGTCTGGGACACCCATCATTTGACTACACCCAGGCCAACATTTCTCTCTGCTGCCTCTACTCTGCCCTGTAGGAGAGATCTCTGTAGCTCTAACCAAACACTGACATCATCTTTTCTGACTGACTGACTGATTAATAAATATTAATCTATAATTGTGCTGACCAATTCATATAACCACAAAGTCAAAACTTTCCTCCAGGAACTGAAGATTTCACAAGTGCAGTTAATTTCTCTCGTGGGGTCCCAGGATCTTTATGGCACAGATGGAGGCCATTCAGCCCATCGTGTCCAAATCTGCCCTCTCTATAAGGCAACCTGGACCTTCCATAGAGACGTACAGCATGGAAACAGACCCTTCAGCCCAACTCGTCCATGCCAACCAGATATCCCAACCTAATCCAGTCCCATTTGCCACCACATGGCCCATATCCCTCTAAACCCTTCCTATTCATGTCCCCATCCAGATGCATTTTAAATGCTGTAATTGTACCAGCCTCCACCACTTCCTCTGGCAGCTTATGCCATACCCGTACCACCCTCTGCGTGAAAAGGTTGCCCCTTAGGTCCCTTTAATATCTTTCCCCTCTCACCCTAAACCTATGCCCTCTAGTTCTGGATTCCCTCACCCAGGGAAAAGACTTTGCCTATTTATCC
The DNA here is from genome assembly GCF_004010195.1 of Chiloscyllium plagiosum. Classification (NCBI taxonomy): domain Eukaryota; kingdom Metazoa; phylum Chordata; class Chondrichthyes; order Orectolobiformes; family Hemiscylliidae; genus Chiloscyllium; species Chiloscyllium plagiosum. Next base: position 97,842,202 of record NC_057717.1, on the reverse strand, counting down.
TATCCATGCTCCTCATGATTTTATAAGCCTCTATATAAGATCACCCCTCAGCCTCTGACGCTCCAGAGAAAACAGCCCCAGCCTGTTCAGCCTCCCCCTATAGCTCAAACTCTCCAACCATGGCAACATCTTTGTAAATCTTTTCTGAATCCTTTCAGGTTTCACAACATCCTTCCGATAGGAAGGAGACCAGAATTGGACACAGTACTCCAAAAGTGGCCTAACCCATGTCCTGTACAGCTGCAACATGACCTCCCAACTCCTGTACTCAATACTCTGACCAATTCCAATTCCAAATATTTCCCTCACACCCAAATGCAGTTTAATTCTGGAGATGTTCAAGAATGGAGTTTATTCCATTGTCTTTAATTGCACTGACTCGCCAGATGATCTAAAACTGTATAGCTGAAAGCTCATTAATTTTATACATTCTTCCCATCAGCAAGACCTCTGGCTGACATCACATTTAGGCTGGGGGATCTTTCTGCTTTTCGTGTTTGTTATTTTATGTTTATAGAAAATCGTGAGTACATGGGCGACATGAATTGGAATTTTTTTGGAGTTTTTATGAATTAAAAAGCTAAGGGGTTTGTCATGTTACTAAAAGCACCCCTTTGTAATTTTGCATTGACCAATGAAGGGACTTGGGTGTCCCTGAAAGCTAATGTTTTTGTGACGTCAGTTAATGTCAATAAACAGATGAAAGGCACTCGCTGTGTTGCTGCTGGATTCTTGCGTCTCATTTTTGCTGTTGATGTAAAGTTGAATAGAATGGTGGCATGGTGGTTCAGTGATTAGCATTGCTGCTTCACAGCACCAGGGACCTAGGCTAGATTCCAGCCTCGGGCAGCTGTCTGTGTGGAGTTTGTACATTCTCCTCATGTCTGCGTGGGTTTCCTCTGGGTGCTCCGGTTTCCTCCCACAGTCCAAAGATGTGCAGGTCAGGTGAATTGGCCATTCTAAATTGCCCATCGTTTTAGGTGCATCAGTTAGAAGGGAATGGGTGTAGGTGGGTTACTCTTTGGAGGGTCGGTGTGGACTTGTTGGGCTGTAGGGCCTGTGTCCACACTATAGGGAATCTAATCTAGTGTTCAGGGATTATGCAGGCTAGGTGGGTTGGCCATAGGAAATGTGGGGTTACAGGGGTGGGAGTAGGTGGGATGCTCTTCGGAGGAGCAGTGTGGACTCGATGGGTGGAATGGCCTACACTGTTGGAATTCTATGAACTCTCTCAACTAAGGAGAGCTCCATCATCCCAGGAGCTTTTGGTGTGAATTTCCTTATGGCAAATTGAGGTTGTCTCATTATGGTGCTCAGGCCCACATACTGGGATAGCTGCATTCAGCAGGGGTGTGGGGTTAGATATGTCTGTGATGTCTCTGTCTCAGAGGGAATAAAAATAAATCAGCTGGAAATTCCCCTCTTAACCTCTGATAAAGACCGCAGTAACCACACTGGGAGAAACCATCAGATGAATTTGTGTGTTAAAACACATAGCAAACGATGGTGTACCATTTTGGAACTCAGATAGATTAGATTCCCGACAGTGTGGAAATAGGCCCTTCGGCTCAACAAGTCCACACCGACCCGCCGAAGAGTAACCCACGCAGACCCAATCCCAACCCCACACCTACCCCTGACTAACGCACCTAGCACTATGGGCAATTTAGCATGGCCAATCCACCCTGACCTGCACATCTTTGGACTGTGGGAGGAAACCAGAGTACCCGGAGGAAACCCACACAGACACGTGGAGAACGTGCAACCTCCACATAGACAGGTGCCCGAGGTGGGACTCGAACCTGGGTCCCTGGCGCTGTGAGGCAGCAGTGCTAACCACTGAGCCACCGTGCCGCCTTAAAGGTACCTTTGCCGAATCATAGAATCCCTACACTGTGTAAACAGGCCATTCGGCCCATTGAGTTCCAACTGACCCTCCAAAGAGTCTGCCACCCAGACACAACCCTGTAACACTGCATTCTCCATGGCTAATCCACCATAGCTGTCATATCACTGGATGCTAACGGCAATTTGGCATGGCCAATCCCCCCTAACCCACACATCTTTGAAGGAAACCCATGCAGAAACAGGTGGAGCATACAAACTTCACGCAGTCACCCAAGGGTGGAATCGAACCACTCAGCTACCGTCCCACTCCTAATCAATCTGAATAGAAATTTGTCGACCCATCCATAGAGCAGGTGGGGCTTGAACCCAAGCCTGCTTGCTCAGAGGTAGGGACACTACCACTACAGCTTGTATTCTAGAGTTCACACAGCTGATACTCAAGAGGGTGTATTTCTGGGTCACTGTGATCACCAGTCTTACTGAGGCCACTCGAATGCAATCAGGCCCCTTAACAAATTGGTGAAAACCAACTCAAACAGGTCTTCTCCATTCCACTTGCTTGCTGAATGTATTCCAACTGAGTATAACACAAACCCTTCTTGAATGCTCACTCCATTTCTGAAACATTTCCCTGCATCCGTGCCTCTCCCTCAGCCCCAACAGAGTAACGCTTATCAAACACACAGCAATGGGAAGTGTCCTATCCAGGTGCATCACAGCGTGGTATGGCAACTGCTCTGCCCAAGATCGCTAGAAATTGCAGACAGTTGTGGACACAGCCCAGTCCATCCCAGTCTTCGTTCCATTGACTCCATCTTTACTTCCCGCTGCCATAAGAAGGCAGCCAACATTATCAAAGATCCCTCTTCCATCAGACAGAAGTTTGAATACACATACCGACACATGTAAGAACAGCTCATCAGGCTTATGAACGAACCCCTCAGATATTAGAGTTGATCTTTGCACCTTCCCTGTAGCTGTAATACTATATTCTGCACTCTTCTATTACCTATAGAACAATGCAGCGCAGAACAGGCCCTTCGGCCCTCGATGTTGCGCCGACCTGTAAACTATTCTTAGCTTGTACCCATACACTATCCCAAAATCATCCATGTGCTTATCTAAGGATTGTTTAAATCTCCCTAATGTGGCTGAGTTGACTACATCAGCAGGTAGGGCATTCTACACCTTTAACATTCTCTGAGTAAAGAACCTGCCTCTGCCATCTGTCTTAAATCTATCACCCCTCAATTTGTAGTTATGCCCCCTCATACACGCTGATGTCGTCATCCTGGGAAAAAGACTTTCACTGTCTACACTATCTAATCCTCTGATCATCTTGTATGTCTCTATCAAATCCACTCTTCGCCGCCTTCTTGCCAATGAGAACAGACCCAAGTCCCTCAGCCTTTCCTCATAAGACCTTCCCTCCAGACCAGGAAACATCCTGGTAAATCTCCTCTACACCTTTTCCAATGCTTTCACATCCTTCCCGAAATATGGGGACCAGAACTGTACACAATATTCCAAGTGTGGCCGCACCAGCATTTTGGATATTTGCAGCATGATATTGCGGTTCCGGAACCCAATCCCTCTACGAATGAAATCTAACACACCATATGCCTTCTTAACAGCACTATCCACCTGGGTGGCAACTTTCAGGGATCTATGTACATGGATTCCAAAATCCCTCTGCACATCCACACTACCAAGAATCTTTCCATTGACCCAGTACTCTGTCTTCCTGTTATTCTTCCCAAAGTGATCACCTCACATTTATCTGCATTGAACTCCATTTGCCACCTCTCAGCCCAATTCTGCAGTTTATCCAAGTCTCCCTGCAACCTGTAACATTCTTCCAAACTGTCCACTACTCCACCGACTTTAGTGTCATCTGCAAATTTACTAATCCATCCACCTATGCCTGCGTCTAAGTCATTTATAAA
>NC_057717.1:97832824-97837766 GCF_004010195.1 Chiloscyllium plagiosum | reverse complement strand
TCCTGAAGAAGGGCTTATGCCCGAAACGTCGATTCTCCTGTTCCCTGGATGCTGCCTGACCTGCTGCACTTTTCCAGCAACACATTTTCAGCCCATTTTCTCCAACAGCCTACCATGTGGAACCTTATCAAAGGCTTTACTGAAGTCCATGCAAACATGTCAACTGCCCTACCTTCATCTACATGCTTGGTCACCTTCTCAAAAAACTCAGTGAGGTTTGTGAGACACGACCTGCCCTTGACGAAACCATGTTGACTATCTGAAATCAAATTGTTGCTTGCTAGATGATTATAAATCCTATCTCTTATAATCCTTTCCAAAACATTTCCTAGAACAGACATAAGGCTCACTGATCTATAATTACCTGGGTCATCTCTACTGCCCTTCTTGAACAAAGGCACAACATTTGCAATCCACCAGTCCTCTGGTACCAAACCTGTAGACAATGACGACTCAAATATCAAAGCCAAAGGCTCTGATGTCTCCTCCCTAGCTTCCCAGAGAATCCTCGGATAAATCCCATCTGGCCCAGGGAACTTGTCTACTTTCACTCTTTCTAAAATTGATAAAATTGTAACAAACTTCGAGCCTTTCTCATCTAATATCTCGTACCTCATTCTTCTCCTCTATAATATTCTCCTTTTCCTGAGTGAAAACTGATGAGAAATGTTCGTTTAGCACCTCTCTGCTCTCCAAAGGGTCCACACTCAACTTCCCACTTGTGTCTTTGATTGGCCCTATTCCTACCGTATCCTTTATTCCTCACATACCTATAGAAAGCTTTAGGGTTCTCCTTTATTCTATTTGCTAAAGACTGCTTGTGTCCTCTCTTTGCTCTTCTTAACTCTCTTTAAATCCTTCCTATCTGATCTGTAACTCTCCGTTGCCTAATCTGAACCATCTTGCCTCATCAACACATAAGCCTCCTCCTTCTTTGTAACAAGAGATGCAATTTATGTAGTAAACCACGGTTCCCTTACCTTATCACTTCCTCCCTGCCTGACAGGGACATACCTATCAAGGACACGCAATATCTGTTCCTTAAACCAGCTCCACATTTCCATTGTCTGCATCCCCTGCATTTTGTTACCCCATTCTATGCATCCTAATTCCTGCCTAATCGCATTATAATTGCCCTTACCCCATCGATAACTCTTGACCTGTGGCATGTACCTATCCCTTTCAATCACTAAACGAAACGTAACTGAATTATGGTCACTCTCTCTAAAGTGTTCACCTGCAACTAAATCAAACACCTGGCCTGGTTCATTACCAAGCACCAGATCCAGTGTGGCCTCCCCTCATGTCGGCCCTTCGACATACTGTGTCAGGAAACCCTCCTGTACACATTGGACAAAAACTGAGCCATCCGACGTACTAAAGGTTATAGCATTTCCAGTCAATGTTGGGGAAGTTAAAGTCCCCCATAATGACCACCCTGTTCCTTTCATTCTTACCCAGAATAATTTTGCTAATCCTCTCATCCACTTCCCTGGAACTCAGCGGAGGCCTGTAAAAAACTCCAAGCAGTGTGACCATTCCTCTCCTGTTTCTAACAGCACACAAAACAATACTTTCCACTGTATCTCAGTATATGTGAAAATAATAAATCCAATCAAGTAGTTTTTAAACAAGCCTGTTGAGAAGGTGGTGGTCAGTTGCCTTCTTGAACTGCTGCAGTCCGTGTGTGTAGGTAGCTTCTTTAGGAAGACAATTCCAGGATTCTGACCCAGCGAGAGTGAAGGAACGGTGATATATTTCGAAGTCAGGATGGTGAGTGGTTTGGAGTGGAACTTGCAGGATATGGTGTTCCCAGATATCTGCTGCCCTTGTTCTTCGAAACAGAAATGGTTGTCAGTTTGGAAGGCGGTGTCTAAGAATCTGCACGATAGTGCACGCTGCTGCTACTGAGCGTTGGTGATGGAGGGAGTGGATGTTTGTGGATGTGGTGCCAATCAAGCGGGCTGCTTTGCCTTGGATGGGGTCAAGCTTCTTGAGTCTTGCTGGAGCTGCACTCATCCGGGCAAGTGGGGCGTATTCCAGAGTCAAAGAGTGTGGTGCTGGAAAAGCACAGCCTGTCAGGCAGCAGCTGAGGAGCGGGAGAATCGACATTTCGAGCATTCTCCCGCTCCTCAGCTGCTGCCTGACAGGCTGTGCTTTTCCAGCACCACACTCTTCGACTCTAGCCTCCAGCATCTGCAATGCTCACTTCCTCCTAGGGGAGTATTCCATCTCACTCCTGACCTGTGCCTTGTAGATGGTGGACGGGCTTTGGGGAGTCAGGAGTTAAGTTACTTACCAGAGGATTCCGAGGATGGAGTCACATGTCGGCCAGATCAAGTAAGGACAAACAGATTTCTTTCCCTTACCTTAGGGTATGAGTGAACCGAACGTTTTTTTACAACAGCCTGATTCATGGTCACATTGACAGAAAATAGTTGTACACTCCAATAAATACAAGAACTGTGGATGCTGGAAAACTGAAACAAATAATAAAAGGGAAGGGTTGATTTGGACTCGAAATGTTAACTCTGATTCTTACTTTCCTCAGACTCTGGAAGACCCGCTGAGTTACTCCAGCACTGTCTGTGTTGGTTTCCCTCTCAGGTTTATTGAACCTGCATTCTCCAGAGCATATGACCAGGCCTCTGGACTGGTAGTTTTAACAGGATCATAATTGTACACATGAGAAATATTGGTTAGATGATCAAGGGAACTAAGGAGACTTCAGGGCTTGATACCACAGCCTAGCTCCAACTCCAAATCTGCAACACTGTAAAGTCAACTGACCCAACAGATAATTCACAATGGACACAATGAAATTAAACCGTATGTTATTCTCTAAATTCGATCTGACTTCTGTGTAAATAATCCACATATTTCTTGGATAATCTTATTTTGGATCCTTTATGTTGATGTGCAAACCAATGCTGAGAGATAAGCACAGAACTGATCAGAAATGGTTGCAATGTTCATTGTAACAATTGTAGAATGAGTTATAACAATTACGTTTGGAATGAGTTGTAACAATTATATTCAGAGTGAACTGTGACAATTATATTCAGAATGAGCTGTAACAATTATATTCAGTGAGTTGTAACAATTATTTTCAGAGTGAACTGTAACAATTACATTCAGTGAGTTGTGACCAGTGGAGTGCCACAAAGATTGGTGCTGGGTCCTCTACTTTTCATCATTTATATAAATGATTTGGATGCAAGCATAAGAAGTATAGTTAGTAAGTTTGCAGATGACACCAAAATTGGAGGTGTAGTGGACAGCGAAGAAGGTTACCTCAGAGTACAAGAGGATCTTGATTAGATGGGCAATGGGCTGAGAAGTGGCAGATGGAGTTTAATTCAGATAAATGCAAGGTGCTGCATTTTGGGAAAACAAATCTTAGCAGGCCTTATACACTTAATGGTAAGGTCCTAGGGAGTGTTGCTGAACAAAGAGACCTTGGAGTGCAGGTTCATAGCTCCTTGAAAGTGGAGTCGCAGGTAGATAGGATAGTGCAGAAGGCTGTTGTATGCTTTCCTTTATTGGGTACAGGAGTTGGGAGGTCATGTTGCGGCTGTACAGGACATTAGTTAGGTTATTGCTGGAATATTGCATCAATTCTGGTCTCCTTCCTATCAGAAAGGTGTTGTGAAACTTGAAAGAGTTCAGAAAAGATTTACAAGGATGTTGGCAGGTTTGGAGGATTTGAACTATAGGGAGAGGCTGAATAGGCTGGGGTTGTTTTCCCTGGAGGGTCGGAGGCTGAGGGGTGACCTTATGAGATTTACAAAATTATGAGGGGCATGAATAGGATAAATCGACAAAGTATTTTCCCTGGGGTGGAGGAGTCCAGAACTAGAAGGCATAGGTTTAGGGTGAGAGAAGAAAGTTACAAAAGAGACCTAAGGGGCAACTTTTTCATGCAGAGGGTGGTACATGTATGGAATGAGGAAGTGGTGGAGGCTGGTACAATTGCAATTTTTAAAAGGCATATGGATGGATATATGAATAGGAAGGGTTTGGAGGATATGGGTCGGGTGCCGGCAGGTTGAGTTGGGATATCTGATAGGCATGGACAGGTTGGACCGAAGGGTCTGTTTCCATGCTGTACATCTCTATGACTGTATAATTACGTTAGGAATGATTTGTAACAATTACATTCAGAATGAGTTGTAATAATTGTATTGGGAATGAGCTGTAACAATTACATTAAGAGTTGTAACAATTGTATTCAGTGAGTTATAACAAATGTATTAGGAATGAGCTGTAACAATTATACTCAGTTGTAGCTCAGAGTGAACTGTAACAATTATATTCAGAATGGGTTGTAACAATTACATTCAGAGTGAGTTGTAACAGTTGCATTCACAGTGAGCTGTAACAGTTGTATTCAGTGAGTTGTAACAGATGTACTCAGAGTGAGCTGTAACAATGTCTAAAACACGGGCCACAGTGTCAGCCCCGCTAGGAGCAGGAGCAGGATCAGCGCCCGTGTGCTCCCGACTACTCCAGCCGGAGCGTGTGCATACCTGCCCCGGGACACAGGCTCTCTGTTGGCCGGCAGCAATGAGCCTGGAGGCGGTCAGGTACCGGCGGGGCAGCCTGCACATCCTCAACCAGAGGCTGCTGCCGGAGCGCAGCGTCTACCAGGAGATCCCCGGCGTGGAAGCTGCATGGAGGGCCATCAGAGAAATGCAGGTCCGGGTCTGCACCGCGGCCTTTCCAACTCCCACTGCACTGGGGAGGGAGGGAGAGAGAGAGAATGTGGGAATAGAGAGGGGGAGAGGACAGAGAAAGTACAGGGTTAAAAGGAGGCGCGGGGAGGACGGGAGACAGCGACTGGGAGAGAGTGACTGAAGGAGGGAGAGACAGAGAAAGACGGTGACTGTGGGCATGCAGGGAGGAGAGTGTGGGAATGGAGAGAGAGAGAGAGGGGATGAGT
>NC_057717.1:97786832-97832280 GCF_004010195.1 Chiloscyllium plagiosum | reverse complement strand
AGGGAGGAGAGAGAGTGAGAGTGGGAATGGAGGGGGTGAGACAGAGAGAGGATAACAGTGGGGATGCAGGGAGGAGAGTGAGCGAGTGTGGGAGTGGAGAGTGCGACAAGAGGGGGAGACTGTGACTATGGGGAAATATGAAGCTGAAATCCTGCTTTTGCTACGTAGTTCCCTTCACCATGTTGTTAAAAGCTGCCCTTGTCGTCAGACCCTGGCTCCTGTTTCACACCTACCCCCAGGAACCAACTGAACGAGCTGCTCTTCAGATCCCAGCACCCACTTACCCACCTCCCACTCCCCTGTACTCACTACTGCCTCCCCCACCCTCTCCTCTCCATTTCCAGTCCTGGGGTAGAGGCAAGGGCGTTAGCCTCACTAACCCCAACCCCACTTTCTCTCACTAAACCCTATCTGTCCCACAGTTTCATGGTGTGATTCCACCTCGGGGCAGTGCTTGCTCTGTCCTCCTCCCACCCCCTGGGTTGGGGCTCCTGTCTAATGTTACCATGTCTAACCCCCTGCCCCTCACTGTGCCCTTGCCAGGTGAGGGGTGCTCCTGCCATCGCGATTGTGGGCTGCCTCAGCCTGGCCGTGGAACTTGACCAGAGAGAGGAGGGAGCCGAGAAGAACGACCTGGTGACCTTTGCCCTGGAGTCGCTGGCATACCTGGTGACCTCCAGGCCCACGGCGGTGAACATGGCCCGGGCAGCGCGGGATCTCTCTGACTTTGTGTCACATGAGGCCAAGCGGCCGGACTCCACAGCGGAGAGCTTCAAAGAAAGGTGAGTGGGAGACCGAGCGGCCCCTGCAGAGAGAGGGAACGACATGGGAATGGGAATAGCATCTGAATATTCCTCCTGAAATCAACACAGGGGACTTCACAACCATCCTGCTTTACTGATGAGCAATGTATTGATGTAGCATCATCCTACCCCTACTCCAGCCTTTATCCAAACCTTTACCCTAACTCTAACTTTATCCTGAACCCTAACCCTAACCTTATTCTGAATCCTAACCGTAATGTTATCCTGAAAACTAACTCTAACCCAAACCCTAACCTTAACCTGTACCCAGATCCAAACCCTCACCTTATCCTGAACACTAACTCTAACCCAAACCTTATCCTGAATCCTAACTCTAACCTAAACCCTCACCTTACACCGAATTCTAATCATAGCCCTAACCCTGCACTAGTCCCCATCCTCTCACTTCCCTTCCTGTTGACTAGTTCACACGTGCTCTCCTCAAGGGCAAATAGTTTTCTCATTTTCAGTCAACACTTCATCCTGAACCATGATCTTGGCAGATTCTTTGCCTTTGAACGTCAGGAGCGGGGTAAGGGCACAAATCCTGGGCCCACCTGGTGGGAACTGAGCCCATGCCGTTGCTGTTATTCAGAACTATGCAACCAATGAGTTAATCGGCCCCCACGTCACCTAGTCCCTGTCTCCTTAACCTCCTCTCCAGTAATCTCAGTGCCACCTCCGATTCAAGATCCTCATCCATCCCCAACTTTATCTGAGCGTTCGCTTATTTGGACCCTAAACCCAGGACTTCTTACCTGAAACTCCCAATTCGGGACACCTCTCTCCCGCTTTAAGCCGCTCCTTAAAGCCGAACTCTTCATCCACCTATCGCAACGCCTTTCTCTAAAGTGACCCAAAGTCAAATCTTGTCTGTGGTGGTGTCTTGGGACATTTTTCTCTTGCTGCGCTGCAGGTGCTACGGAAATGCAAGTCGAAATAAACACGCAATGTCCACAAAATACAGGGGAGATAAAGAAAGTCAGGAATTCTGCTGACGTCTTGGTCAACGTTTCTCAAGCAAGCAATAGCCTTTTTATTTTGAAAAACGTTGAACAAACTTACTGCTGCAGAGGACATAAGAGAGTCAAAAACATTGCGATGAGTTTGGAGTCAATGTAGGCCAGACCAGTTAAGCATGGGCAATTTCCTCCCACAACGGACGTTAGTGAACCAGATGGGTTTTAACAATTTATCAAAGATAATTTTATGGTCATCACCTCTGATAATTGCATTTATTTCAATATTTTATTAATTGAGTTTAAATTCCACTAGCTGCTGGTGTGGGATTTGAACCCCCGATTAGCCTGATTGCTGGATCAGTAACAATACCACTGATTTCCCTCTGAGCGTGACATTGAACCTGGGTCCGCGAGGAGAGATATCTTCCTAATCAGCCTACTATTACACACTGGAGCAAGTGGGACTAGAATCTGGATCTCTTAGCTAAGAGGTAGGGACACTACCACTGTACCACAGGAGCCCTTTAATTTTAACATGGTATTCTGGACTGCACATTCCCATTACGCCACTGCATTCCACAATCAGTATTTCTACGGAGCCAAAATGTGTAGTGCTGGAAAAACACGACCGGTCAGGCAGAATCCGAGGAGCAGGAGAGTTGACATTTTGGGCATAAGCTCTTCATCAGGAATGGGATGAAGAGCATTCCTGATGATGAGCTGTTGCTCGAAACGTCGATTCTCCTGCTCCTCGAATTCACCTGCTTGACCTGCTGTGTTTTTCCAGCACCGCGTTCTTGACTCTGATCTCCAGCATCTGCAGTGATCACTTTCTCCTCGTATTTCTATGGAGTCATAGAGCATGGAAACAGACCCTTCAGTCCAACTCGTCCAGGGTGACCAGATATCCTAAATTAATCTGGTCCCATAAACCCTTCCAATGAATGTACCCATCCAGATGTTGTAATTGTACCAGCTTCCATATCTGCGAACTTTATTCAGCTGCTAATCCTCCCCATATAAAGTCTGATTTCCAGATGCGAGGCCATGTTGGACAAGGACATCCGGGACAATAAAAGTATTGGAGACCACGGGGCGAAACACATCATCTCCAGGGCGAACACAGACAAAGTAATTATCCTCACGCATTGTAACACCGGCTCACTAGCAACTGCAGGATATGGTACAGCACTGGGTAAGACCTGCATCTGTTTGCAAACCCCCCGGGCTTTTTATTTTGCTTCCTCTGTCTCAGTTCTCCAAGCTGTGCCTTGGGTCCCTCCCTATCTCTGTCACTTCCTCCAGCCCTATAACCTCCGGAGTATCTTCATACCAACCCTTGTGCATCCCTGATTACATTCCCCCGCCCCCTTCAGCTGTCACGCCGTGGGGACTGGATTGGGAACAGATCCCTCAAGCTTGGTTCATTAACATTTTGTGACAATGCTGTGTCTTTAAAAAGTTAGGTAAAAACAAGGGCTGCAGATGCTGGAAACCAGAGTCTAGATTAGAGAGGTGCTGGGAAAGCACAGTAGGTCAGGCAGCATCCGAAGAGCAGGAAAATCGAAATTTCGGGCAAAAGCCTCTATTCCTGATGAAGGGCTTTTACCCGAAACACTGACTTTCCTGCTCCTCGGATGCTGCCTGACCTGCTGTGCTTTTCCAGCACCTCTTTACAAAGTTAGTTTGTCCTGTTTTTTTTAAGGAGAGATTTTAAGATAGAAGTGGTGAGCTGTCTACTTGAAAGCAGGAAATTTTTCTTTTCTTTTTAAAGTTGGAACAATAGAAGCAGCCTGGATGGGCGTGGCCATTCTCTCAGACCAGGATTTCTAGAATTCTTTTTAATTTTAGGTTTAGCAGTTGCATTTGGAGTCTCAACATGGGCAGAGCTGCTGGGGTTTTGTATAAATAGGAGTTATCTTTACCCTCTCTCAGTAACAGCTAGAAGCTGGCGTAGCTCTCTGCTGCTGGGTTACCTGGGAGTCAAATCTGTTTTTCTGAATTTTTGCCAAGGGATGTGTTTGTGAGATATTACTATATATATCAGAAAGAGCATATGTTCAAAACATCAACTCTCCTGCTCCCTGGGTGCTGCCTGACCTGCTGTGCTTTTCCAGCACCACACTTTTTGACTCTGATCTCCAGCGTCTGCAGTCCTCACTTTCTCCTACGTTGGAAAAGTTAATCAGTAATAGTTTTACTGTATCTTTTATTCAATTAAGTCTTCCAATCGAGTTGTTATTCGAAATTCCATTCTTTTGTTTGCATTTTAATATAGTGTTTGAATAAATTGTGTTTTGCTTAACATCGAGCAGTTACAATGCATCTGGGACTCAGCACATTAGAGTCTAGGCTACCTTCTTAAAATCTTTTGAGGGGTTCTGGGCTACTCCTTGCTATACCTCTCAGACTGTCTCTCTCTCTCTCTCTCACTGCTCAAAATCTGCACAAGTCACTTGTCATAAAAGTCTGGTGGCTCAGGATCAAAATTCGCCAGGCTGTTTGGCATTGGGACGTCGAAGTCGCTACACAACTGCAAGTTGGAGAGCGGTCTGTGGCGCGGTGGCTCGTGAAGAGGAACGGTTTTGAGGGATCATGGGGCAAACGCAGACTAATGGGATGGGTTGGGTGTGGGGAGGTTTGGTCGGTTGGGCCGAAGGCTGTATGACTACAGAACTGGTGCCTGCACCAGAATGTGTGTGTCGCAACGCGGTTGATCAAAAGTATTGATTGGTTTTGGCTGCCCCTCCCCCACCACAGGTGTAATCCGCTCGCTGTGGGCCATGGGTCGTCTGGAACACGTTTACTGTACAGAGACTCGGCCATACAACCAGGGGGCCAGGCTCACGGCCTACGAACTGGTGCATGACAAGATCCCAGCCACGCTCATCGCCGACAGTATGGTCTCCATGGCGATGAAGGAGAAAAGGATATCAGGTAACGCCTCAAACTGTGGGGCTGAGGGGGAGGTCACAGCGCAGGGTGTGGCAGAGGATCTGGCAGAGGTGGTATCGGTCATGTGAGACCTACCACCTCTTCATTCCTAATGATGGAGTCTGATTCTGGGCGAGGGGTGGCTCAGTGGTTAGCACTGCTGCCTCACAGCACCAGGGACCCGGGTTCGATTCCAGCCTCGGGCGACTGTCTGTGTGGAGTTTGCACATACTTCAAGTGTCTGCGTGGATTTCCTCCAGGTACTCCAGTTTCCTCCCACAGTCCAAAGATGTGCAGGTTAGGGTGGATTGGCCAATCTAAATTACCCATAGTATCCAGGGATGTGTAGGTTAGGGTGGATTGGCCAGGCTAAATTACCCATAGAGTCGATTGGCAGCTCTGTGGGCAGTATGGGTCTGATTGGTGGCTCTGTGTGGGCGGTATGGGTCTGATTGGTGGCTCTGTGTGGGCGGTATGGGTCTAATTGGTGGCTCTGTGGGAGGGGCAGCATCTGTTGGCTCTGTGTGTGTGTGTGTGTGTGAGCAGATTCTCATCGGTGGCTCTGTGTTGGGGGCAGGGTCTGATTGGCTGCTCTGTCTGGGAGTATGGATCTGATTGGCCGCTCTGTGTGGGGTATGGATCTGATTGGCGGCTCTGTGTGGGTGGTATGGGTCTGATTGGCATCTCTGTGTGGGGTGGTGTCTGATTGGCTGCTTTGTCTGGGGGTATGGATCTGATTGGCCGCTCTGTGTGGGGGTATGGGTCTGATTGGCAGCTCTGTGTGGGTGGTATGGGTCTGATTGGCGGCTCTGTGTGAGCGATGTGGGTCTGATTGGTGGCTGTTTGTGAGCGGTGTCTGATTGGCGGCTCTGTGTGAGCGGTGTGGGTCTGATTGGCGGCTCTGTGTGAGTGGTGTGGGTCTGATTGGTGGCTCTTTGTGAGCGGTGTCTGATTGGCGGCTCTGTGTGAGCGGTGTGGGTCTGATTGGTGCCTCTGTGTGAGCGGTGTGGGTCTGATTGGCGGCTCTGTGTGAGCGGTGTCTGATTGGCGGCTCTGTGTGAGCAGTGTGGGTCTGATTGGCGGCTCTGTGTGAGCGGTGTGGGTCTGATTGGCGGCTCTGTGTGAGCGGTGTCTGATTGGCGGCTGTGTGAGCGGTGTGGGTCTGATTGGCCGCTCTGTGTGAGCGGTGTGGGTCTGATTGGCGGCTCTGTGTGAACGGTGTGGGTCTGATTGACGGCTCTGTGTGGGGGAAGGTGACGGCCATCAGGCCGGTTCCGGTTTGATTTGAGCGTTTCCGCGGATGCAGGGTGTGGCGGCGTCTCACCGCATGGGCGACTAACCGGCCGACCTTGTGCGTGCACGCAGCCGTGGTGGTGGGGGCCGATCGGGTGGTGGCCAATGGAGACACAGCCAACAAGATCGGGACCTACCAGGTGGCCATTGCCGCTTTGCACCACCGCATCCCTTTCTACGTGGCAGCCCCGAGCTCATCATGTGACCTGACACTGGACAGCGGGGAGCAGATCGTCATCGAGGAACGGCCTGGTGAAGAGCTGACGGACTTCAATGGGACCCGCGTCGCTGCGCCAGGTAAGAAGCAGTTGCAGGTCAGTCCTCTTCACTCTGAAGGGTTTGGACTATTCTTGTCACATTGTACCACAATACAGTGAACAGTACTGTGCTGCGTGCTGTTCAGGTGAATCATCCCTTACAGAGGTATGTCAGGGTAATAGAACAGAACGCAGAATACAGGTATCTCCCGCTATCCGAAAGTAGGGCGTCACTATGAAACCTTTTGTAAGCCGAAATGGCATAGAGTGAAGAAGTGTTAATTTACATGGGAAAGATTTTGCCGTTTCTTGTAAAAGCGAAAATCTTCTTCAGCTTTCTTCCGATTAGCGAAAGCAGATACTAATGTCGGTCTTTCGTAAAAGTAAAGTGGCATAAAGCAAACTTGCGAAAAGCAGGGGCTACCTGTATAGTGTTACAGCTACAGAGAAGGTGCAGGGAAAAATCAGCTTTAATATATGAGACCACAGCGGGGAAGACACTGGTCTTGAATCGGGTGTTTTCAAACATTTTCTATTATCTGCCCAATGGTAGACGGTGGAAGAGGGTATAACTGGGGTGGGAGGGGTCTTTGGTGATGTTGGCTGCTTTCCCGAGGCAGCGGGGAGTGTAGACAGAGTCAGCAGATGGAAGATTGGTTTGTGGGATAGACTGGGCTGTGTTCACAACTCTGTAGTTTCTTACGGTCCTGGGCAGGGCACTGCTGTACCGAGCCGCGATGCGTCTGGATAGGATGCTTTCTGTGGTGCATCAATAAAAATTGCTAAGAGTCCTTGAGGACAGGCTGAATTTCCTTAGCCTCCTGAGGGAGTAAAGATGTTGGTGTGCTTTCTTGACTGTAGCATCAATGTGGAGAAAGTGAGGACTGCAGATACTGGAGACCCAGAGTCGAGAATGTGGTGCTGGAAAAGCACTGCAGCATCTGAGGAGCAGGAGAATCGATGTTTCAGGCATAAGCCCTTCATCAGGAATGAGCTGGTGAAGGGCATTCCTGATGAACGCCTATGCCCGAAACGTCGACTTTTCTGCTCCTCGGACACTGTCTGACCTGCTGTGCTTTTCCAGCACCACACACTCAACTGCAGCGTCTATGTGGGTGGACCAGGACAAATTGTTGGTGATTGTCACTCCCAAGAATCTGATGCTCTTGACCATCTCCCACCACAGGAGCATGCTGTCCACCTGGCTTCCTGAAGCCTCCCTCATTTTGCCGATGTTGTTGGAGAAATTATTGTCTACACCATGCAGCTCAGCATCCTCTGTCTTATCAGTGGACAGAATCATAGAATCCCTACAGTGTGGAAACAGGCCATTTGGCCCAACAGATCCAGACAGAGGAAACATTCACAAACCAGATGGGGTTTCAATATGTTACCATTACTAGTGGCTAGCTTCATATGCTGGATTTATGTATTGAGTTCAAATTCCAAGAGCGAGGGTGGTAGGATTTGAAGCCATGTCCCTCCAGCATTAGCCTGGGTCTCCAATCCAATGACACTGTCGAATTGTCACCACCTTCCCATTCCAGGCAGTGTAGGCTGGCACGGTGCCTCAGTGGTTAGCACTGCTGCCTCACAGCGTCAGGGACCCCAGTTTGATTCCGACCATGGGTGACTGTCTGAGTGGAGTTTGCACAGTCTCCCCATGTCTGTGTGAGTTTCCTCTGGGTGCTCCAGTTTCCTCCCACAATCCAAAGATATTCAGGTTAGATGAATTGGCCATCTGAAATTGCCCTATAGTGTTCAGGGATGCGTAGGTTAGGTGCATTAGTCAGGGATAATGGGGTAGGGGAATAAGTCTGGGTGGGATATTCTTCAAAGGATTGTTGGGGATTCTTTGGGCCAAACGGCCTGTTTCCACACAATTGGGATTCTATGATTCATCCATCTAACGGAAGACCGCTGTACCAACTGAATCAAAGCTGACATCGTGACAGTGATAGAACTGTGACAAGGCACCAAGGGGGAGCACTGTCATAAGGAAAAACCGTTTTCATTCAAAAGGGATTACTTTCTGTCATCTGCAGGTATCGGCGTGTGGAATCCCGCGTTTGACATTACGCCTCACAGCCTCATCACGGCGGGAATCATCACGGAGTTTGGGGTTCACGATCCCGGAGAGCTTCGGAAAGCACTGGCTGACAAAATGCAGACTGGGACATGAGCCACACTTGCTGTCTGTACACTTCCCCTTCGCCCCTTCCTCCCCCTGACCCTTTTGATGCTCACATTTCAGTTTTTTTTTTACCATCGGAAGCCTTCCTCATTTTTGTTGAATGCTTGCTCATCACTTGATTTTCCTTATGTTCCCCAAACCAGAGAATTCACTCCATGTTCCCTGTGTTTGAAAATCGTCAACATGGAGCCACTGTGTTGCCCCACATTGGTGGCTCAGCAGTTAGTACTGCTGCCTCACAGCACCAGGGACCTGGGTTCGATTCCGCCCACTGGCGACTGTCCATGTGCAGTTTGCACATTCTCCCAGTGTCTGCGTGGGTTTCCTCCGGGTGCTTCGGTTTCCCCCCATAGTCCAAAGATACGCAGGTCAAGTGGATTGGCTGTGCTAAATTGCCCCGTAGTGTCCAAGGATGTGTAGGTTCAGTGGATTAGCCATGGGAAATGCAGGTTTACGGGGATAGAGTAGAGGGACAGGCTGCTACTCCGAGGGTCAGTGTGGACTTGATGGGCCGAATCTCCAATCTGTAGAGATTCTCCTAAACCTGACCGTGATCTCAAGATTTATCTCAAATCTTCTCTTTTCTTTCCTGTCTGTCCTTAACAATAAACTGGATGCTGGTTTAAACTGATTTGGCGTCATCTTGCGTGCATCGATGTCCCTACTTATTTCCGTGATGTTAAGATGGCGTACAAGCAGAATCTGGTGCTGTTGACACTGCAGCCATACCTCTCCTCTATCGTCCCTCATTTAAATCTACCTAAACGCTTTAGAGAGGATACAAAAGGGCTTTACCGGGATGTTGCCTGTATTGCAATGTATTAGTCATAAGGAGAGGCTGGACAAACTTTGGTTGTTTCTCGCTTTGGAGACCGCGGTGAGGTCGCAAACTGACGAAGTGTATAAAATAAGGAGAGGCACAGAAAGGGTGGATAGTCGGAGTGTCCCCCAGGTTGAAAATATGAGGGGACACAGGTTTAAAGTGAGGGGGGTTGGGGAGGTTTAAAAGAGATGTGCGAGGTAATTTTTTTTAACGCAAGGGAAGATAGGCGCCTGGAATGTGCTGCTGGGGGGAGGTGAGAGAAGCAGATAGGATAGCAATGTTTAAGAGGTATTTAGACAGACAGGCAAGGAATAGAAAGATATGCGCAGAAAGATGGATTGGTCTAGTATGGCATCATGGTCAGTACAGACATGGTGGGCTGAAGGGCCTGTTCCTGTGCTGTACTGTTCTGTGTTCTAAATGAACCTCTGTTCCGTTCCCATCTCATCTCCTTGTCCAGCCAGCCCTCAAATGCACTTACACAATTCACTACCATCACTTCTCATGCCAGGGGCGTTCCACGTCATCCCTGCTCTTAACATAATGTGGAGTTGCCGGTATTGGACTGGAGTGAACAAGGTCAGAAGTCACATTACAACACCAGGTTATAGCTCAACAGGTTTATTCAAAATCGCAAGCTTTCGGAGCGCTGCTCCTTCGTCAGGTGAAGTGTCGAGAGCACCCAGACACAGATTTTATAATCGGAGAGATCCAAAGTTCATACAAATGGTGTGAGTAGAGTGTTGATAGGCCAAATAAACAGGTGATTAAGAGTGTCAGACAGTGTGAGTAAAGTGTCAACAGCTGAATAAGAAGTGGAGGGGTGATGTTTAATCCAACTAATTGATGCAGAAAGATAATTACAAAAAAATTGAAAATAAACTGCTGCGGGAGACAAACCAAATGACTAGAATTACATACTTGGTATAAGTCTCATGCCGAGAATTTGACTGATGTAACAAGTACTCCAAAACTGTACAAACGAATTGAGATGGAGAGAACATGACAAGTTATGGTGTCAAAACAGGACAGTAAGGAAGATTTTACAGATACAGATGGAGGGATCACATTTAGCACAACATGAACCAAATAACATGTTTGAGGCCATCTTCAGGGGTACGCAACTTGGCTATCGGTTTCCGCTCATGCGATCCTGTGTTGTTGTGTTTCTCGAAACCCCCTTTGGAGGACACTTACCCGAACATTGGAGGCTGAAGTGTACCCAACTGTGCGGTGACCATTCATCTGTTATCATAGTATCTGCTTGATCTCACCAATAATACCATGCAGCGTATGAGATAGACAACATTGGCCGAGTCACATGAGTACCTGCCGTGTATGTGGTGGGTGGTGTCCCCACGTGTGATGATAATATACATGTTGGTGATCTGGCATGTCTTGCACAGGTTGCCATAGCTGGGTTTATTAAGGGAAAAAGACAGGATAGATAGAGATAAACTATTTCTGTTTGTTGGGAATTCTACAAATAGGGGTCAGACATTCAAGAGAGAGATGTTAAAAAAAAGTTTCTATACACAAATTATGGAACTCTCTCCCATAAATGGCACTGGATGCTGAATCTAAAACTGAGATTGATACATCTTGTTAAGCAAATGGTTTAAATGGTCTCGTGGAATGATAGAACAGGCTCAGGGGCTGAATGAAGGGCTTTTGCCTGAAACGTTGATTTTCCTGCTCCTCGGATGCTGCCTGACCTGCTGTGCTTTTCCACACTGATCTTGACTCTAATCTCCAGCATCTGCAGTACCCATCTTCACTCAGGGGCTGAATGGCCTACTCCTGTTTCTGTTTCCATTGCCCCTCACTATCACACATTGCCCTCCACATTGCCCCTCACTATCCCAATGTGCCCTCTCCATTGCCCCTCACTATATCACAATGCCATTCATATTGGCCTCCTGTATCCCATAATGCCCTATCCCTTTCCCCTCACTATCCCACAATACTCTATCTAGTGTCCCTCACTATCCCACAATGCTCTATCCCAAGCCCCTCACTATCCCACAATGCTCTATCCCAAGCCCCTCACTATCCCACAATGCTCTATCCCAAGCCCCTCACTATCCCACAATGCTCTATCCCAAGCCCCTCACTATCCCACAATGCTCTATCCCAAGCCCCTCACTATCCCACAATGCTCTATCCCAAGCCCCTCACTATCCCACAATGCTCTATCCCAAGCCCCTCACTATCCCACAATGCTCTATCCCAAGCCCCTCACTATCCCACAATGCTCTATCCCAAGCCCCTCACTATCCCACAATGCTCTATCCCAAGCCCCTCACTATCCCACAATGCTCTATCCCAAGCCCCTCACTATCCCACAATGCTCTATCCCAAGCCCCTCACTATCCCACAATGCTCTATCCCAAGCCCCTCACTATCCCACAATGCTCTATCCCAAGCCCCTCACTATCCCACAATGCTCTATCCCAAGCCCCTCACTATCCCACAATGCTCTATCCCAAGCCCCTCACTATCCCACAATGCTCTATCCCAAGCCCCTCACTATCCCACAATGCTCTATCCCAAGCCCCTCACTATCCCACAATGCTCTATCCCAAGCCCCTCACTATCCCACAATGCTCTATCCCAAGCCCCTCACTATCCCACAATGCTCTATCCCAAGCCCCTCACTATCCCACAATGCTCTATCCCAAGCCCCTCACTATCCCACAATGCTCTATCCCAAGCCCCTCACTATCCCACAATGCTCTATCCCAAGCCCCTCACTATCCCACAATGCTCTATCCCAAGCCCCTCACTATCCCACAATGCTCTATCCCAAGCCCCTCACTATCCCACAATGCTCTATCCCAAGCCCCTCACTATCCCACAATGCTCTATCCCAAGCCCCTCACGCGGGGTCTGGTCTGAGCGGCGCGGCCTGGGTGAGGGGCGGGGCTGCTGTTGTCCCTGGGCGGATACTATGCAGATGATGATGACGTTTCCATTGTGTATCTATTGTGCTCCTTCTCCTTCCTCATGAACAATGATGTGGAGGTGCCAGTGTTGGACTGGGGTGGACAAAGTTAAAAATCACACAACACCAGGTTATAGTCCATGCACACGCACACACACATATATATATATGTCTATGGGGTGAATTTACATTTGCAGATTTGTATTTGCAGATACATTCTATTCTGATCAAAAAAGCACAGAATCGCTAGGCAGTCAGTCCATGTGACACTTCATAAATTCTTACTTTGGAACAGAACCTGTCTGACTCAAAGTTGAGATTACAGACTCTAACCCCATGCCTTTAATGCATTGTCTGAGCTGAGATGTCACCTTGTTTTTATACTGACAAAACCTTAAGTTATCTCAGGACTGTGACTTGAAAGAAGTTCTGGGATTTACATATTAATCACTGGAAACCCGAATCTAAGTGACTAAAGGGTTAACAGCCATCTAGATTGTCTCAATACATCACATCAGTTGTATGACACTTTGATCTTTTACTATAGATTCTGTGTCCTATGATCCAGTCCCAATATCTACTTAACAAACAATCAAGGTATTGTTCAATGTATAATTTCAGTTACATCCCACTGTAAACTTTTGCTATAAATTCTGTGTCTTAAGACCTTATACTCCACAACCACCTGATGAAAGAGCAGTGCTCCAAAAGCTTGTACTTTCAAATAAACCTGTTGGAAGATAACCTGGTGCTGTGTTAAGTTAAAAATCACACAGCACCAGGTTATGGTCCAACAGGTTTTAATTGGAAACACTAGCTTTCGGAGCACTGCTCCTTCATCAGGTGGTTGTGGAGTATAAGGTCGTAAGACACAGAATTTATAGCAAAAGTTTACAGTGGGATGTAACTGAAATTATATATTGAAAAGTACCTTGATTGTTTGTTAAGTCTCTCATCTGTTAGAATGACCATGTTAGTTTCACTTCACTTCTGGTGTTGTGTGTGACTTTTAACTTTGTCCACCCGGTCCAACACCAGCACCTCCACATCAAGCTTGGTTGCAGTAAATTTAAATTTGCCATTGTCCTTGAGGGTTTCATTATAAAACAAAGAGCTGTGGATGTTGTAAGTCTGAAATAAGCTTAAACAGAAATTGCTGCTTGAACTCCGCAGGACTGGCTGCTTCTGTGGTCAGAGAAACAGGATTCTGCTGGGCTCAAGGGCTGCTCTCTGCCATTAGAAAGCAAAAGAGGACTGGTGGTGGTTTATACTGAGGGTCAGCACACCTCGGGCAAGGAAAGAGATTGAGAAGGAGAGTCCTTCATGATAACTTCAGCCGTTGTGGGGGTTTGAACCCACGCTGATAGTATCCCTCTGCATCGCAGCCCAGCCAAGTGACCCCCTTCATATAATTGTACCCACTGATTTGTGGTTTCCTCGGTTGATAACCTTTTTTTGGTTCCCCTACCCCACTCCTTGTTAGGGAGAATAATCGCTCCAAAAAAGACTCGAGTTGTTCAACAGCAGAAATTGAAGAAGGTACGTGTTTTGAAATGACTGCGTGTCTATAGCTGTATTTTAATCTGTGTGTAGTAGGTGGGGAAACGCCGAAGAGCAGGAGAAATAGAAGGTTGGTTGCATCTATCTCAGTGCGTGGACGACAGTTTAAAATGATAAAAATTGGCTGTAGGAGTAGGCCATCAGGCCTGCTTCATATTTCAACCAGATCTTGGCTGATCTGACTGTGGCCTCAACTCTGCATTCCTGTTGTCCCCCATAACCCTGGACTCCCCGATTAACGAAAAATCTATCCTAACTCGGCCTGGTGTACATAAAGTGAGCCAGCCTTCACTCTCTGGGAGGGAGGATTACACAATCATCTCCAATCCTTGAGTTGTTTTTGTTGCTGTTTACCTATTATTCACTATCTATGCTACTTAACTCTGTGATCTGTCTGTATTGCTCGCAAGACAAAGCTTTTCACTGTGCCTCGGTACGCGTGACAATCAATTCAATTCGATTCGAGCCTTAGACTCTCAGAATCCGTGGTGTGTAGATCGAGCATCCCACCCACACCCTATCCCTGTAACTACCATGGCTCGTCCACCAAGCCTGCATGTCTCTGGACGCTGTGGGGCAGGTTAGCATGGCCAGTCCACCCTAACCTGCCCATCTTTGGACTGTGGGACGAAACCCGCGCAGACACAGGGAGAACGTGCAAGCTCCACACAGACAGTCGCCCTAGGCAGAAATCGAACCCGAGACCCTGGCGCAGTGAGGCGGCAGCACTAACCACTGAGCCACCCGTGGATTTCACATCCACCTGAGCGAGGCTTTGTTTTGAAGATGACAGCATTTCACACCGTAGTAAAGCACTCGGAATCGGGGGGAGGGGGGGAGCGTTGGCTGCACCTCTATTCTCAGATCTCGGGAGTGGGGGCCTCACTGCAGAACCCTCTCACTCCCGAGGGGAGACCGTGACCTCCCCTCCCCACCCCCAGCTGAGGCTGTGAGCAGAGTTTGGTCAGAGAGTTGATGGGAGCTGCCTTGTTGGCCCCACCCCAGTGTGTGTGAAGACAACGAGCTGGAGGGGGAGGGATTCGGCTTTGATGTGCGGGGGCCACAGGGCGGCCTCTATGGTTGTTTCCAGCACGGAGGAGGCCATTCAACCTTTCAACTCCATGGCCACGTGCCAAGGGGCGATCTAGTCCGGTCTACTCCCCCACCCTGTCTCCGTAGCTGCAGATCTACATCCTCGACATGCCCAACAAATTTCCTTGCTTCCTTCCCATCGCCCTCACAGGTTCCCCCCCCCCCACCCCTTCGCCCCTCTTTCTCCAGAACTTTAACCCCTGCGATGCCAAACCCACCTGCCACTTTGCCCGGGACAGAGCACATTTGCCTAAGCCAGACCCCAGCGTCACCTTCTCCGGCTCGTATCACATCTACTGGAACAGCGAGGTTATCTCCTCCGCTTTCCAATCCGGGAAGGATGAGAGGACCTCCCTCAGCCCACCTCGGGTGCAGATTCACTCCCATTCTCCTGCCAGGCGAGGACTTGAACCCAACTCAAGAGTGTAACAAGCCGTAAAGGTAGGGAGGGTGATGCTGCAGTGCTGAAATTCTGCCAGCAGAGGTAGCCAGAGAGCAATGTTGACTGGTTTGTTGGGGGCCGTGTACACCCAATGGGATTGGGATTGCTCCCTTTCTGACCTTTGTCAGTGTTTGTCACGTGGGCTCAAACAGTACCTTACCGCGTAACCTCCATAACTGTCTTTGCAACGTAGAGAAACCGTTCCCCGTCTTCCCGGGGCTCTGTCTGTGATGTCCCGTAACCTCTCCCAAAATAATCTCAAAGCGGCTCTTACTCATCGTCACTCTTCGGGCGTTTCCTACCTTTAAATCAGTGGCTGCGCTTCCGAGAAGTGCTTCCTGAGGCGCCCTGCGGTCCGTGAGAGGCGCTATATAAATGCAGGTCTTTCTGTTTGGCAGACCGAGTGGACCTCGGACGGGACTGTCGCAGCTGGGCTGCTGCTCATTGCTAGCTCCCTGTCCGGTTACTGAGGGACTTCCAACTCGGACTAAGATGCAGAGAAGTTCCTTCACTCCGAGGGAGATGAGTCTTTGGAACCTTTCATCCCAGAAAGCTGTGAAGGTTCAGTCATAGAATCATACAGCACGGCAACAGATCCTTCAACCAGTCCCTGCTGAACAGAATCCCAAACTAAACCAGTCCCACCTGCCTGCTCCTGGCCCATATCCCTCCAAACCTTTCCTATTCGTGGACTTATCCAAATGCCTTTTAAATGTTGTAATTTGTACCCACATCCACTCTGGAAGTTCTTGCACACGCCAACCACCCTCTGTGTAAAACATTTGCCCCCCCCCATGACTTTTTTACATCTCTCTCCTCTCACATTAAAAATGTGCCCCTCGTCTTGAAATTTCCCCTGTCCTAGGGAAAGGACAACTACCATCAACTCTATCTATACCCCTCATTACCGCCTCCCCCCCCCCGATAAAGTCACCTCCCAACCTGCTGTCCCAGCCTATCAAGTCATCGAGTGAATTCGGTATTGAAGGCATTGAGTCCGAGAGAATCGCATTGAGGTCAATGATCAAACCACGATCTAGAATGGCAGAGCAGACTCGAGGGGCCGAATGACCTGCTCCTTATCCAAGTTTCTATGCTGTGAGACATTTGCAGCTCTTTCCTTGGATGGTCAGGAGCATTCAGCACATGCGCTCCAGATGTGTTTGTTCACGTTTCCTGTGTGTGGGGTAGAGGGGGAATGCTGTCGTGACCTTTAACTTCACCCCATTCTGGTGAGCTCCCCCAAACAGCCCATTGGAGCAACGCATGGCCACGTTTACCTGCGCTGTTTGCCAACCACGTCGAGACCAGCTTCCCTCAGAGGTCAGAAAATCATGGAGTTGTACAGCATTGAAACAGACCCTTTGGTCCAACCAGTCCCTGCTGACCAGATACCCTAAATTAATCCAGGTCCATTTACCAGCACTTGGCCCGAGTCCCTCTAAACCTTTCCAATTCGTATACCAATCCATATGCCTTTTAGATGCTGTAATTAGTCATAGAGATGTACAGCATGGAAACAGACCCTTCGGTCCAACCCGTCCATGCCGACCAGATATCCCAACCCAATCTAGTCCCACCTGCCAGCACCCAGCCCATATCCCTCCAAACCCTTCCTATTCATACACCCATCCAGATGCCTTTTAACTGCTATAATTGTACCAGCCTCCACCACTTCCTCTGGCAGCTTGTTCCATACACACACTACCCTCTGCATGAAAAAGTTGCCCCTCAGGTCCCTTTTAAATCTTTCCCCTCTCACTCTAAACCTCTGCCCTCTAGTTCTGGACTCCCTACCCCAGGGAAAAGCCCTCGTCTATCCATGCCCCTCATGATTTTATAAACCTCTATAAGTTCATCCCTCAGCCTTTGATGCTCCAGGGAAAACAGCCAAGACTATGCAGCCTCTTCTGGTGGCTCAAGCCGTCCAATATCCTTGTAATTTTTTTCTGAACCCTTTCAGTTTCACAACACCCTTCCTGTAGCAGGAAGACTAGAACTGAATGCAGTATTCCAAAACTGGCCGAAGCAATGTCCTATGCAGCCGCAACGTGACCTCCCAACTCCTATACTCAATGCACTGACTCACTCCCACTGGTGCCCAGAAGTTATAAGTTGGCGGGCTGCCCAGGCAGTGTTTGTGTTGCCAACACTTGACTGTGTTTAGTCTCTGTGCCCCTTGGCATGACGGTCAGAGAAGGCTTGCAGAAGGAGATGTTTTACTCTCGGGCAGTGCTGAAGCTTTGTACGCATTAAGGCTGCAAGTCTTTTCAAGGCATTTTACTGCTTCCTCTTACAAGCACAGGCAGCATCCAAGGAGTGGGAGAGTCAGCGTTTTGGGGATAAGCCCTTCACCAGGAATGAGGCTTGTGGCCCAAGGAGGCTGAGAGATAAATGGGAGGGAGGTGTGGCTGGGGGGGGAGGTAGCTGAGAGGGTGATAGGTGGATGAAGGTGGGGGTAATGGTGATAGGGTGGAGTGGAGGGTGGAGCAGATAGGTGGGAAGGAAGATGGACAGGTAGGACAGTTCAAGAGGGCAGTGCCGAGTTGGAAGGTTGGGACTGGGATAAGATGGGGAGAGGGAAAATGGGGAAATTGATGAAATCCACGTTGATGCCATGGGGTTGGAGGGTCCTGAGGTGGAAGATGAGGCGTTCTTCCTCCAGGCATCAGGTGGTGAGGGAGTGGCGATGGAGGAGGCCCAGGACCTCCATGTCCTCGGCAGAGTGGGAGGGGGAGTTGAAATGTTTGGCCACAGGGCGGTGTGGTTGGTTAGTGCAGGTGTCCCAGAGATGTTGGCGTCATGTCTCCCCAGTGTAGAGGAGACAGTGCAATGGATACAGTAGTTGGCATGTGTGGAGGTGCAGGGAAATCTCTGTCGAATGTGGAAGGACCCTTTCGGGCCTCGGATGGAGGTGAGGGGGAAGGGGTGGGTGCAGATTTTGCACTTCCTGCAGTGGCAGGGGAAGGTGCCGGGAGGGGAGGGTGGTTTGATGGGGGGTGTGGACCTGACAAGGGAGTCATAGAGGGTATGGTCTCTCCGGAACGCGGATGGGGTGGGGCGGGAAATATATCCCTGGTGGTAGGTGGCGAAAGTGGTGGAGGATGATGTGATGTATACGGAAGTTGGTAGGGTGGAAGGTGAGGACCTGGGTGGGGGTTCTGTCCTTGTTGCAGTCGGAGGGTTGCGGTTCAAGGGTGGAGGTGTGGGAAGTGGAAGAAATGTGCTGGAGGGCATCGTCGCCCACATGGGAGGGGAAATTGCAGTCTTTGAAGAAGGAGGCCATCTGGGATGTTCTGTAGTGAAATTGGTCTTGATGCAGCAGATGTGGAGACATTGGGAATAAGGGATAGCATTTTTACAGGAGACAAGGTGGGACCCACCACCAGGAATGTATTTCCCTTCCCACCTCTAACCTCTTTCCGTAAAGGCATTTCCCTCTGCGACCCCCCCGTTAGATCCATACCCACCAGCCTGTCCCGGTACCTTCCCCTGCCACCACAGGAAGTGCGCCCACACCTCCACCTCGACTCTGTCCAAGGCCCCCAAGGAGATTTCCACATCCATCAGAAATTTACCTGTGCTTCTAAGTACGTCACCTACTGTGTCCATTGCTCCTGATGTGGCTTCCTCTACACTGGGCAGACAGGACGCCAACTTGCGGAATGTTTCAGAGAACATCTCTGGGGGACACACAGTAAACAACCCCACCGCCCCATGATCGAACACTTCAACTCCCCCTCCCATTGTGCCAAGGACATGCAGATGCTGGGCCTCCACTGCCAAACCCTAACCACCCGACGCCTGGAGGAAGAACGCCTCATCTTCCGCCTAAGGACCCTCCAATCATACTGAATCAAAACGGATTTCACCAGTTCCCTCATTTCCCCTCCCCCCCACGTAATCCCAGATCCAACCCTCCAGCTCAGCATCACCCTCATGAACTGTCCTACCTGTCCATCGTCCTTCCCACCTACCCACTCCACCCTCCTCTCCGATCTATCACCTTCACCCCCACCTTCACCTACCGATCGCATTCACAGCTACCTTCCCCCCAACCCTCTCCCATTTATCTTCGGCCCCCTTGGGGCACAAACCTCATTCCTGATTAAGGGCTTGTACTTGAATGTCGATTCTCCTGCTCCTCGGATGCTGCCTGACCTGCTGTGCTTTTCCAGCACCACATTCTCGACTCTGATCTCCAGCTTCTGCAGTCCTCACTTCCTTCTGATTCTTTTTAAACTTGTTCCGCAGAACCTGGAAGTTGCTATAAGGAACAAGATTGAACATGATGTCACCATGAAAGCTAGCTCCAACATGCCCAAGAAACTGAACATTGTCAAAGCGCCACAGAAGAAGGGCAAGGCAAACAATTAAGCATTTACCAGTCTGGAATGTATCTCCAGATATTGGAAAGAAGCTCAGTGAAGCTTGCAAAGTGATATCGCCAATATACTTTCGTCCTCTTTGGATACATTTTGATTCATTCATTGAAAAAAATATATATTTTGCATTGTATTGACTTGGCGTTTCTTTTTGAGCACATGCTGTAAAAAAAATCATTCACACAGTGTCACTGTCACTGGATTAGAGAGTCACAGTCATACAGCACAGAAACAGAGCCTTAATGTTACAGTCACAGAGCCATCCAGCACAGGAACAGAGTCTTCAGGTATACAGTCACAGTCATACAGCACAGATACAGAGGCTCCAGTTATACAGTCACACAGCACAGGAATGGAGTCTTCAGTTATACAGTCACATAGCACAGAAACAGAGCCTTCAGTTATTCAGTCACAGAGTCATACAGCACAGAAACAGAGCCTTCAGTTATACAGTCACAGAGTCACACAGCACAGAAACAGACCCTTCAGTTATACAGTCACACAGCATAGGAACAGAGCCTTCAGTTATACAGTCACATAGCACAGGAACAGAGCCTTCATGTTATACAGTCACAGAGTCATACAGCACAGAAACAGCCTTTAGTTATACAGTCACAGAGTCACACAGCACAGAAACAGACCCTTCAGTTATACAGTCACAGAGTCATACAGCACAGGAACGGAGACTTCAGTTATACAGTCACACAGCACAGAAACAGAGCCTTCAGTTATACAGTCATAGTCACATAGCACAGGAACAGAGCCTTCATGTTATACAGTCACAGAGTCATACAGCACAGGAACAGAGCCTTCAATTATACAGTCTCACAGCACAGGAACAGAGCCTTCAGGTAAACAGTCACAGAGTCATACAGCACAGGAACAGAGCCTTAACGTTATACAGTCACAGAGTCATACAGCACAGAAACAGAGCCTTCAGTTATACAGTCACAGAGTCATACAGCACAGGAATAGAGCCTTCAGTTATACAGTCACAGAATCATACAGCACAGGAACAGAGCCTTCAGTTATACAGTCACAGAGTCACACAGCACAGGAACAGAGCCTTCAGTTGTACAGTCACAGAGTCATACAGCACAGGAACAGAACATTCAGTTATACAGTCACAGACTCATACAGCACAGGATCGAGCCTTCAGTTATACAGTCACAGAATCATACATCACAGAAACAGAGCATTCAGTTTTACTGTCACAGAGTCATACAGAACAGAAACAGAGCCTCCAGTTATACAGTCATACAGCACAGATACAGAGCCTTCAGTTATACAGTCACAGAGTCATACAGCACAGAAACAGAGCCTCCAGTTATACAGTCACAGAGTCATACAGCACAGATACAGAGCCTTCAGTTATACAGTCACAGAGTCATACAGCACAGAAACAGAGCCTCCAGTTATACTGTCACAGAGTCATACAGAACAGAAACAGAGCATTCAGTTATACAGTCACACAGCACAGAAACAGAGCCTTCAGTTATACAGTCATAGTCATACAGCACAGAAACAGAGCCTTCATGTTATACAGTCATAGAGTCATACAGCACAGGAACAGAGCCTTCAGTTATACAGTCACAGAGTCACACAGCACAGAAACAGAGCCTTCAGTTATACAGTCACAGAGTCATACAGCATTGAAACAGAGCCTTCAGTTATACAGTCACAGAGTCATACAGCACAGAAACAGCCTTCAGTTATACAGTCACAGAGTCATACAGCACAGGAACAGGGCCTTCGGTTATACAGTCACACAGCACAGGAACAGAGCCTTCAGGTATATAGTCACAGAGTCATACAGCACAGAAACAGAGCCTTCAGTTATATAGCCTTCTTTCCAACCAGTCCATGCCAACCATAATCCCAAGCTAGACTAGTCCCACCTGCCTGCTGTTGACCCATAACCCTCCAAGCCCTTCCTGTTCATGTACTTATCCAAATGTCTTTTAAATGTTGTAATTTTACCCACATCCAGCACTTTCTCGGGAAGTTCATTCTGCATGCGAACCAACTCTCAAAAACAATTTCCCCTTCATGCATTTTTTAAATCTCTCCTCACCTGAAAAAATATGCCCTCTAATTTTGAAATCCCCATCCTAGGGACAGGTCACCTGCCATTAATCCTATCTGAACCCCTCATGATTTTATAAACCTCTACAAGGTCACCTCTCAATCTCCTCCAGGGAAGAAAGTCCCAGTCTATTTGAATCTTCCACACCCGGCAAATCTCTTACGAACCCTCTCCTGTCGGAACTGGACACAGTGCTCCAAAAGTGGCCTCACCAATGCCCTGTGCAACCTCAACATGACGTCCCAACTCCTGTACTCAAAAGGACTGAGCAACAAAGGCAAACATGCTCAACGCCTTTTCAACCACACTATGTGTGATGCAAACTTCAAAGAATGATGTACCTGCACCCCTCTATCCCCCTGTTCTGCAGCATTACCCATTAATTGTATAAGCCATAACCTTGTCTGTTGCACCAAAATGCACTCAATCTGCCATTTCTCAACCCATTGATGAAGACCTCTTTGTAATCTTCGAGAACCTTCTTCACTGTCTACTCTGCTTCGGACAGCGCCAAAATTGGTTGCGTTGTAATTAGGCAATTACTCCCAGCTTGCCAGTGCTACTCTGTCGCACAAAATAATTTTTTTTAGAAGAAAAAAAAAGAGTTAAATTAAAACAAAAATGGTTTTTGAATCCCAACTCTTCAGCTTGATCCAGTTTCCCTTGTATTCAGATGCGGGAAGATCTCATTTGTAATGGTGGCCACACAGGCACATGGGCTTGGTTGCTATTTTCCATGTAAAACCAGGCGACGTTTTCAAGAAAGTTGGTTAAGATCACATGACGAAGAAAACAGTGAGAACATTCGAACTCGCACCCAGGTAAATGGATCCACGTGGAACCAGACAGAGGGGTGTGGGTTTATAGAAAATGAAATGGGGAGCAGAATGCTCACCGAACCCATTGTAATACTGAGCTCGAGGGTCCAAGCTGATCCTAGTTTCGATGCCTGAAGACTGGGTTGAAAACAGTGAAAAGGAGCTGATATATTGGCCCCATGCGATCACTGCATTTGCTTCGGTCATCTGTGCTCCAATTTGCTGAGTGCCAGGAGATTTCTTCTGATTGGCCCCACAGAGCAATACTGAGAGTACGCTGCACTGTTACTGCACTTCCACCCACAACTCTGTTGGTTATCACAGAATCCCTACTGTGTGGGAGCAGGCCAATCGGCCCATCGAGTCCGCACTGAGCCTCCGCAGAGCAGCCCACCCTGTCCCTGTCACCCTGCGTTTCCCATGGCTAACCCACCCAGCCTACACAATATCCGATCCACCCAAGCCCGCACGTCTTTGGACGGTGGGAGGGAACCAGAGCACCAGGAGGAAACTCACATAGACAGACAGGGGAGAGCGTGCAGACAGACAGACGTCCTGAGGGTGGAATCGAACCTGGGTCCCTGGAGCTGTGAGGCAGCCGTGCCAATTGGGCAGAGAATTCTCCCAGGAATGCGGCGCAGTGTTCGTCCACCTGCCAAAACACTAAATGGCATGTTAGTTGGTCATTAACTGTCACTACAATGGGACGGATGGATGTATGGTGTGACACTTGTCTGTGAGAAGCCTCTGCAATTCAAAGTGTTGAATGTAGAACAGGCTGAGTCCCCCCCCAGGAGCTGTGATAAAGTGTAGTGCTGAATATATTCAAAGCAGACCGGAGTGATTGGAACCATGGCTGGGTGGATCTCATTGACTGTGAGACCCAGGATTGGGGCCGTTAACCTGGGACTGGCTGACGGATATGAGCAGGTGGTGGAGGTGGGGTGGGGAGTCTCTGCCAACTGCGTGCCCCCGTTCCACGGTTATGTTCGTGCCCTGGTTGGTGGGTGGGGGGTCCCTGGAGAGGGAACACTGGGTGTCCCGCCAACACGCTGGACGCCTTTAGGGAGAGGTGGGCACCGCGAGCGGTCAGGGTGCTTTCTCTCTCCTTCCAGTTGCATTTCGATGTGATTCCTACCCTCCCTAACACGCTTCTCTTTCACCTGAACGTTGTTCTTGGCAACATTTGGCTCGTTACCAGTTCACTGGCCACGTGGGCGTTTTTCCTGGAGGCGGGAATACCGAACAAATCTTTTCTGGCCACGGAAGGAACAACAAACGCCAGGAGATTCTGTCGGTCTTCTCAGGAACTGGAAATAAACTGGGGATTCGGAGAATCTCCTCTGTCTGGCTCCGGGTTGGCTCGGTCACAGCCCATATACTGTGCACGTGTGAATAGAGGGTGATGGGAAAGCAGACTCTATGCATTCAGATTGATTGAGTTTTGATGATTAATGGCATAAAGATTTTGGGAACAGTGTGGTCAATCAGCCATGAT
The DNA here is from genome assembly GCF_004010195.1 of Chiloscyllium plagiosum. NCBI lineage: Eukaryota > Metazoa > Chordata > Chondrichthyes > Orectolobiformes > Hemiscylliidae > Chiloscyllium > Chiloscyllium plagiosum. The sequence continues at coordinate 97,808,189 of NC_057717.1, read as the reverse complement.
TGCATTTAATGGCAAAACGGGTTCAATGGGCATAATAGCCAACACCATGCTTCTATGACGTAAGAATCCTGTATTGGGAAACCCTTCCTGCATGGCATTAATCATGAGTTCAATCTGGTCAAGGGCATGCCATTTATATCGTACCTCAGTGTAACTTCAGGATGTCTCAAAGCACTTCCGATTAGATTAGATTCCCCACAGTATGGAAACAGGCCCTTCAGCCCAACAAGTCCACACCAACTCTCTAAAGGGTAACCCCACCCAGACCCATTCCCCTACCCTATATATATATATATATATACTAATAACACTATGGGCAATTTAGCATGGCCAATTCATCTTCACATCTTTGTGATTGTGGGAGGAAAACCCACACAGACACGGGGGAGAATGTGCAAACTCCACACAGACAGTCGCCGAGGTGGGAATCGAACCCCGGTCCCTGGGTGCGGTGAGGCTGCAGTGCTAACCACTGAGCTACCGTGCACATTTAGGGTGAGTACTCACTCCCTGGGCACAGCTCTTGCCCGCGTTACAGCCACGACGTAGTGCTGGGTGCAAATCAGTGAAAGCAGTCATGGCCCAAGGAATTGCTCAGGTAGCAGTTTGATTTATTTCGCATGTTCATGAACCTTGCAAACCGGGGAAGCTTTTCAACTTTTAAGGTTTGAGCAATCTGAATTTATACACGGTCGCACTCTCCCTATACCCGCCCAGCTCTCTCAGCTGATTTAAATTGCTGCCGAAACCCTCATTTTCAAATCCGCCACCCTCGAGAGAAGACTCTTGTCATTCACCTTATCTATTCCCCTCATGGTTTTAGAAACCTCTACAAAGTCACCCCTCAGTTTCTTGCGCTGAAATGAGAAAAGTCTCAGCCTTTCCTGTCTATTTGTATAACTCAAACCCTCCCTTCCTGACAACATCCTGGTAAATCCTTTCTGAACCCTCTCCAGTTTAATAATATCCTTCGTATTACAGGGAGACCAGAACTGGACACAGTGCTCCAGTAGAGACCCTGTACAACCTCAACATGACATCCCAACTCCTATACTCAAAGGTCTGAGCAAAGAGCTCATTTGTAGCTTCCAGTACAGACACATGAGATCACACTGTGAGCCTGACTGATGATGTTAAATCAATTTTGGTGTAATTCCAGGTTTATTTAGTAAGTGCTGTCCAGTAGCACAACCACTCGTGGGGTTGGACGGGGTGTTTGCAGGTTCGCAGTAGTGTTTGGACAAACAGACGGAAAACTAGCCACCAGGACAAATGAACATCAACTATCCACAAAAAGACATGACTCACTATCACTAGTATCCTTACACACAGATGAGGAAGGACACCACTTCGACTGAGGCAACACATCCATCCTAGGACAAGCCAAACAGAGACACGCACGAGAATTCCGAGAAGCATGGTATTCCAACCGGAACTCTATCAACAAACACAGTAAATTCCTTGGGCCATCACTGGTCTCACTGATTTGCACCCATTGACAGTCGCAGTACATCGTGACTGTAACGTGGGGAAGAATTGTGCCTGAGGAGGGAATACTCAACCTGAATGTAAAGTGCTTTGAGACATCCCGAAGTTACTGAAAAAGAACAGGAAATGACATCACCAACACAGGAAATGACATCAACACAAGAAATGACATCACAAACCCAAGGAAACCTAAATACATAAGTAGAAAGCAGGGTATAACACCAGCGCTTCACTGGAGGCTCACTGGTGATACATAGTATAGGGACGAAACGTCTAAAAATGAACCTTCCAGCTCAGCGAGCAAACCTACATCCAGAACCTCAACCTGAGCTACAAATCTTCTCAAAACTCGTTAATCCTAAGGGTGCAAAGAATTACGCTGACCATGGACTTAAGACTATCAGTTTGGGCTTCCAGAGTCTTGCACATCAGCATACAAGAAGCTACATGTTTAAGTAGACAGAGCTCTGGTGAATACAAGCAGAACGGGCATGTACGTGCACTTTGGCTGCCTCAATTCAACATAATAGGTGACGACTATTCATTGTCTTATTTCCCAGGGCAATGCCTTGGCCCATCTGCATTAATTTACCTGGATTAAAATTTAGACGGAGCCCCGGCAATTAACTGTCAATCACCAGTAGCTAGTGCATTCTCCAGTCAGATTCCAGCAATCATCGCTCAGTCCTTACAGATGTTGGTTTTCCCATTGAATTGGTGTTCGTGTGAAATATCCTGATGATAACAAGACAAAACAGCATTACCACTAGGTGGCAGTGCCACACCAGCATGAGTATTGCTCCCAGCAGCGATACACAACGTGTTATTACTGAACGTAAACAGGGCCAAAGAAACTCTAACACGTTTGAGACAAGCCCTTGAGGCCAGCCTTGAAAGTGTTGACTGTGTTTGGAATTTTGCACAGATCTTCTGTTCCTGTGTGTTTTAATATACCCGACGTGTTCCGCTGTCACCTGGCTCGCAAACCGTTGACATTGTAAATCCCTCCGGACCTTCAGGCTTTGAGGTGCAACCAAGTGGGGTCTGCGACTGTCTAACGAAACTCTTTGAAAATGTGTCCGGAGCTCTGCCGCTCCTACCTGACCCAGCTGTGATATTGTGGGTGCAACTCGGCACGAGCGGATCATTGTCAAGGTTGGCATGCAGAGGGAACATTCTGAAAAGCAAAAATCCTGTCCTGTCCAGAACAGCCGACTGGAATACTCGATATTTGAGGGAGAGATTTGTATCCAAACAAACAGTGTTAACTGTGCCATGAATTGCTACTTTGCATTAACGAATGATAGCTGGTAATTATACACAGGCTGCATATAAAAGGCAGATGTTAACTGCTGTGAAATTTGCTCTGATTATCACGCACTTTGGAGCATACACTTAAGAGCAGAGCCATATGTCTGTCTTTGTCAGCAGCCAAACGTTATTGCAAACATACAATCTGAGGCACGTTTGGAAACTGGAAGGCGAGCGGGTGAATTTCAGCACCCCCTTTCACAACTCCAGGGTGTCCAAAGGCACTGCAGCGCCCATGACGTGGGTTTTGCGGTTGCTGTTGTAACCAGCGGGCAACCAATTGATGCACGGCCAGCTCTGACACACGCGCGATGACGTCCGGTTGCCGGATAAATACCTGCCAGGCCACCAGGCAGATGCGCCTCGCTGCAGGACCTTTTAACGTTTGGGTCGACAGCGCCCGAACCAGATGGCGAGGACGGTGTCCGTGAGAGTGTGCGGTACTCCCTGTCGGGAGGGTCGGGCAGTGGGGGGAGTGGGGGGCAAGCTCTGAAGTCAGCCGCTTACCCTGCCCTGTCCGAGGGTGCATTGCGTCGGCAGTGGGAGCAGGGGGCACTTTGAACACAGTGGGTGCAGTGGACTGTGCGTCCCCTAGGTTACCACAACGGCACATGGGGGATGTCCGAAGGCACAGTCAGGGTGGGGACATTGAATGGAGTCGCGAGATGAAACTTTGCAGTCACCAGCCCTGAGGTAACAATAGCCACCGCTGAGGTTTGTTGGTTCCTCCTTCCCTCCCTCAACCAAAACCTTACCCACAGTTCCCAGAAGGCAGTAGGACACGGTTGTCAAGGCAACACACAGGATTGCACTGGAGAGGAGATTTGCCCCGATGTTGCCTGGGTTGGAGCCATTTTAGCTATGACGCAAGACTGGATAAATTTGGGTAATTTTATTTGGAACACAGAAGGCTGAGAGAGGTTGAAGTGAGGAAGATTCTGAGGGGCTTGAGCAGAGTGCATAAGAACCCTTTGGTTGAAGGGTCGATAACAAGGGGGCGTCCATAGTGTGAAGGTGAGGGGTCAGGACGTTTAAAGGGGATTTGAGGGTTTTTGTGTGGAGGCTGGGAATCTGGAAGGATCTGCCTATGAGAGTCATTGAGGATGAGCGTTTGAAACATCTTAACATCCAAGGCTGCAGGCCAAGTGTTGAAAAGTGGGATTGGTGTAGACCGGTCAGCACAGCCTCAATGCGCCAAATGGCCCTTTCTGTGACTCCGTTGTTTTATTCCAGATTAATCAATTCATTCATTCTCGACATGGGATTTGAACTTATAACGCCTGAGTGTTAGTTCAAGCCTGCTGGCCCAGTAACATGCTCAATTGGATGCTTAATTTTTTTGGGAACAATTTGCCAACCCTTCCATGGCACCCATCCATTGACACCCTGTCCTGAAGGATCTTGTGGCTCAGTGGTAGTATCCCTGCCTCTGGGCTGGAAGACCTGGGTTTAGGTCCCGCCTGCTCCTGAGGTGTGTCATAGAGTCGTAGAGATGTACAGCACGGAAACAGACTCTTCAGTCCAACCCGTCCATGCCGACCAGATATCCCAACCCAATCTAGTCCCACCTGCCAGCACTCGGCCCATATCCCTCCAAACCCTTCCTATTCATATACCCATCATATGCCTTTTAAATGTTGTAATTGTACCGGCCTCCACCACTTCCTCTTGCAGCTCATTCCATACACGCACCACCCTCTACATGAAAAAGTTGACCCTTAGCTCTCTTTTATATCTTTCCCCTCTCACCCTAAACCTATGCCCTTTAGTTCTGGACTCCCTGACCCCAGGGAAAAGACCTCGTCTATTTATCCTGTCCTGACATGATAGAAAGACTAAAGCTCACGGCTTAACAATGGCAACTCCAGATGATCCAAGGGTGAGTGCTTTGATCCTCTTCAATCTCCTCTGCGCTCCAGTAGCACCAGGCCAACGCTGATGTGACTACGTTGGTGTTCCATAAGTGTAATGGAAATCCCTCTGCTGGCTTTGGTGAATATCCTGGTATGCTTTAGGGTGTCTAAGTTCCTTCTCTGCATATTTTACGGCACCACGGAGTAATATTTGTTTCCTAACCCGGCTATATCCTTAGTGACTTTCTGTGCAAGCGAACGTACTGTGTAATCCTTTAATTTCACTGTGATTTTAATTCAGTTGACTTTGCGGTTTCCAAACGTGTATGTAATTAAACTCTCAGTTAACTTTTAAAATGTGTTTAATAGGGTAATTGTATCCTTTAATGACAAAATGAAATACCAGTGAAAATGTTAAGGCTGTGGAGCCCCACAATTTGCTTTAATTCTAAAGTACTCTCAAAATAAATTGAACTTGGGAAATATCTGTCTCCAGTTCCCTTCAATTAGTGAGCCCATGGTTTATTCTACAGGCATGACCAGGACAACTGATTTCTTCCTGCTCCACTGATGGGTGTGTTCACAGTCAGCCCTTGCTTCCCACGGGTCATTTGGTCACAGCTAGGTGTAAGTACAGACCATTCAGCCCATCGATTCGGCACTAGAGTTCATTGAGATCGTGACTAATCTCGTAATCCTCAACTCCACTTTCCTGCCTTTTCCTCTTCGTCATCAGAGTTGTACAGCACGGAAGCAGACCCTTCGGTCCAACCCGTCCATGGCGACCATAATCCCCAAACCAAACCAGCCCCACCTGCCTGCTCCTGGCCCATATCCCTCCATGTCGAGAGGGTGATGCTGGAAAAGCACAGCAGGTCAGGCAGCATCCGAGGAGCAGAAGAATCGACGATTCGGGCATAAGCCCTTCATCAGGAAGGCTCCTCAGATGCTGCCTGACCTGCTGTGCTTTTCTAGCACCACACTCTCGACTTTGATCTCCAGCATCTGCAGTCCTCACTTTTTCCATATCCCTCCAAACCTTCCCTATTCGTGTATCTATCCAAATGTCTTTTAAACATTGTAACTGCACCCCCATCCACCACTTCCTCAGGAAGTTCATTCCACACACGAACCATCCTCTGTGTAAAAACAAATTGCCCCTCATTTCTTTCATGAATCTTTCTCCTCTCACCAGAAAAATATGCCCTCTGGTCTTGAAATCCCTCACCTGCCATTTGCCTTATCCGTAGTCATAGAGATGTGCAGCATGGAAACAGACCCTTCAGTCCAACTCGTCTATGCTGACCAGATATCCTAAATTCATCTCGTCCCATTTCCCAGCACTTGGCCCATTTCCCTCCAAACCCTTCCTATTCATATACCATCCAGATGTCTTTTAAATGTTGTAATTGTACCAGCCTCCACCACTTCCTCTGGCAGCTCATTCCACACACACACCACCCTCTGTGTGAAACATTTGCCCCTGAAGACCCTTTTGTATTTTACCCTCTCACCTTTGTTTTGGTCTCCACCATGGTAAAAAAAGACTTTGTCTATTTAGCCTATCCATGCCCCTCGTGATTTTATTAACCTCTATAAAGGTCACCCCTCAGCCTCCGACGCTCCAGGGAAAACAGCCCCAGCCTATTCAGCCTCTCCCTGTAGCTCAAACCCTCCACCCCTTTTGCTTTTTTTGAAAATCCCCTCTCTATTCTTTTTTCTGACTCACTTCCCTTGTCCCTGAGCCTGGGCGACAGAGGTGAGAGCCTGAGGGAGGTGGGGATGGGGCGGGTGCACGCGGAGGACAGTCAGCGCCGACCTGCTTTTCACGAACTGGTGTCTATCCTTGGAATCGGGGGCCGGGGGCCACATCATCAAAGGTAGGTGCCCGAGGGTCGTTGGGTTGGGTCTGTCGCTGGAGGCGTTGAAAGGACATCATGGCAACGTTGATGAGGTGGGCCCAGTGGCGAGAGACGCGCCCCTGGCCTCGGTGCGCCCACCACAGGCAGTGGAGGGTAGGCCCGATGCCCAAGATGGCGCCTGGTCGATCGGTGACTCCGACGTTGTTGCAGTCTGGTGTAGACGGCAGCAGGAGCGGGGGGAAGGGTCATCGACGGAGAGGAGTTAGCTCAGGACTAGACAGACTCAAGGCTTTCTCTCCCATATTCTTCAGAAGTGACAAATGGAAACTTCTCGTTGTATTTTGTTGTATTTTTGCATCCCCAATTATGCGGGCTGCTTCGTCCCAGATGACGTCGTGTGTTATCGGAGCTGCCAAATAGCGACTATTCCATCCCACTCCTGACGTGCGCCTTGTCGATGGTGGACAGGTTTTGGGGAGACAGGAGGGGAGCTTCTCACTGCAGGATTCCTCGCCTCTGTCCTTGCAGCTGCTGTGTTTATACGAGACGGTAAGAATATAGAACTAGAAACAGTAGGCCATTCAGCCCTTCAAACCTGCCCTGCTATTCAATACAATCATCTCATCTCAGCCTCAACACCACGTCCCTGCCTGCTCTCCCTAACCTGTTAACCCATTACTGATTAAAAATCCACCTCCTCTTTAAATTTGCTCAATGTCCCAGCATCCACCACACTCTAACTTCCACAGATTCTTTCCCTTTGAGAGAAGTAATCTCTCCTCATCTCTGTTTTGAATATCCCCCCTCCTTCACCTGGAATTATGTCTTCTCATTTTAAACTGCTCTTTCTACATCTACTTTGCCAATCAACTTCTGCATCTGATGGACCTCAATTAGATCTCCTCATCCATCTACTTCATTCTTCTAAACTCAAGACATTATCGACCTGAACTGCTCAATCTCTCCTCATAAGACAAACCTTTCACCTCCGGAATCACTCCAGTGAACTTCCTCTGAACTGCCTCCAGGACAACTACCTCCCTCCTCACGTACAGGAGGCCAAACTGGATGCAATATGCACTAAATTCCCGAAGCAACACTTCCCTACATTTATACTCTCGCTCCCCATAGACGCTGTTAGTCCTGACAAAGTTCTCCAGCACTTTCCGTTTTTGTTAGGAATGCGTTCCAAGTCTGGGAACTTTTTCGAACTACCCGGAAACCTGGGGAGTCCGTTACTTTCTCCATGGAAATGAGTGGGCCCTCTGCTGAAGTATAAATTCTTGGGTTAGAATTTGCTTTATGTGCTCAAATGAGGACAGTGAGAAGTTTACAATTCGGGCGCCATCTCAGATGCAACGGTACAGATTCGTACGTATACATTCTAAGGGGGGAAATAAATTCGAAAACGAAAGAAGTAAAACACTTGGAACAACACTCCTTCAAACCCTGTCCACACCGAGCTTTTAGTGTGCACCAGGCCATGACTCCATGCTGGGCTAGCCTTCATCTCCCTGAGGCTCTAGAGTCACCTCGAGACCGGACAACCATGTTGAGGACATCCTGGGTCACTGAGATATCGCCAAGCCAGGCTGGGAGACAGCCATGCCTGGTCCACGCTGAGGCTGAGAGTCTGAGTCCAGGCTGAGGCCGGAGTCTGAGTCCAGGCTGAGGCCGGGAGTCTGAGTCGAGGCTGAGGCCGGGAGTCTGAGTCCAGGCTGAGGCCGGGAGTCTGAGTCGAGGCTGAGGCCGGGAGTCTGAGTCCACCCTGAGGCCGGGAGTCTGAGTCCACCCTGAGGCCGGGAGTCTGAGTCCACCCTGAGGCAGGGAGTCTGAGTCCACACTGAGGCCGGGAGTCTGAGTCCACTCTGAGGCAGGGAGTTTGAGTCCACCCTGAGGCAGGGAGTCTGAGTCCACACTGAGGCAGGAAGTCTGAGTCCACACTGAGGCCGGGTGTCTGAGTACACACTGAGGCCGGGAGTCTGAGTCTGTGCTGAGGCCGGGAGTCTGAGTCTGTGCTGAGGCTGTGAGTCTGAGTCCACGCTGAGGCCGAGAGTCTGAGTCCAGGCTGAGGCCGGGAGTCTGAGTCCACTCTGACGCCGAGAGTTTGAGTCCACACTGAGGCCGTGAGTCTGGGTCCACACTGAGGCCGGGAGTCTGAGTCTGTGCTGAGGCGGTGAGTCTGAGTCCACGCTGAGGCAGGAGTCTGAGTCCAGGCTGAGGCCGGGCGTCTGAGTCCACTCTAACGCCGGGAGTTTGAGTCCACACTGAGGCAGGAGTCTGAGTCCAGGCTGAGGCCGGGCGTCTGACTCCACTCTGACGCCGGGAGTTTGAGTTCACTCTGAGGCCAGGAGTCTGAGTCCACTCTGAGGCCAGGAGTCTGTGTCCACACTGAGACCGGGAGTCTGAGTCCACTCTGAGGCCAAGAGTCTGAGTCCACACTGAGGCCGGGAGTCTGAGTCCACACTGAGGACGGGTGTCTGAGTCCACACTGAGGCCGGGTGTCTGAGTCCATGCTGAGGCCGGGAGTCTGAGTCTGTGCTGAGGCTGGGTGTCTGAGTCCACACTGAGGCTGGGAGTCTGAGTTCACTCTGAGGCCAGGAGTCTGAGTCAACATTGAGGGCAGGAGTCTGAATCCACACTGAGGGCGGGAGTCTGAGTCCATGCTGAGGCCTGGAGTCTGAGTCTGTGCTAATGCCGGGAGTCTGAGTCCACACTGAGGCCGGGAGTCTGAGTCCACACTGAGGCCAGGCATTTGAGTCCACACTGAGGTTGGGAGTCTGAGTCCACACTGAGGGCTGGAGACTGAGTCCACACTGAGGCCGGGTGTCTGAGTCTGTGCTGAGGCCGGGAGTCTGAGTCTGTGCTGAGGCCGGGAGTCTGAGTCTGTGCTGAGGCAGGGAGTCTGAGTCCACACTGAGGCCGGGAGTCTGAGTCCACACTGAGGCCAGGCGTTTGAGTCCACACTGAGGTTGGAAGTCTGAGTCCACTCTGAGGCCTGGAGTCTGAGTCCACACTGAGGCCGGGTGTCTGAGTCCACACTGACGCTGGGAGTCTGAGTTCACTCTGAGGCCGGGAGTCTGAGTCTGTGCTGAGGCCGGGAGTCTGAGTCTGTGCTGAGGCCGCGAGTCTGAGTCCACACTGAGGCCGGGTGTCTGAGTCCACACTGAGGCCGGGTGTCTGAGTCCACACTGAGGCCGGGTGTCTGAGTCCACATTGACGCTGGGAGTCTGAGTTCACTCTGAGGCTGGGAGTCTGAGTCTGTGCTGAGGCCGGGAGTCTGAGTCTGTGCTGAGGCCGGGAGTCTGAGTCTGTGCTGAGGCAGGGAGTCTGAGTCCACACTGAGGCTGGGAGTCTGAGTCTGTGGTGAGGCCGGGAGTCTGAGTCCACACTGGGGCCAGGGGTCTGAGTACACACTGAGGCTGGGAGTCTGAGTCTGTGGTGAGGCCAGGAGTCTGAGTCCACACTGAGGCCAGGAGTCTGAGTCCACACTGAGGCCGGGAGTCTGAGTACGCACTGAGGCTGGGAGTCTGAGTCTGTGCTGAGGCCGGGAGTCTGAGTCCACACTGAGGCCGGGAGTCTGAGTCCACTCTGAGGCCGGGCGTTTGAGTCCACTCTGAGGCCGGAAGTCTGAGTCCACTCTGAGGCCGGGAGTCTGAGTCCACACTGAGGCCGGGAGTCTGAGTCCACTCTGAGGCCGGGCGTTTGAGTACACACTGAGGGCAGGCGTTTGAGTCCACACTGAGGCCGGGAATCTGAGTCAACACTGAGGCCGGGTGTCTGAGTCCACTCTTAGGCCGGGAGTCTGAGTCCATGCTGAGGCCGGGAGTCTGAGTCTGTGCTGAGGCTGGGATTCTGACTCCATGCTGAGGATGGGAGTCTGAGTCTGTGCTGAGGCCGGGAGTCTGAGTCCACACTGAGGCTGGGAATCTGAATTCACTCTGGGGCCAGGAGTCTGGGTCCATGCTGAGGCCGGTAGTCTGTGCCGAGGCCGAGCTTTTGAATCCATGCTGTGGCCGGGAGTCTGAGATCACTCTGAGGCCGGGAGTCTGAGTCTGTGCTGAGACCGGGAGTCTGAGTCCATGCTGAGGCCGGGAGTCTGAGTCTGTGCTGAGGCCAGGAGTCTGAGCCCACTCTGAGGCCGGGAGTCTGACTCCACTCTGAGGCCGGGAGTCTGGGTCCACACTGAGGCCGGGAGTCTGGGTCCACACTGAGGCCAGGAGTCTGGGTCCACACTGAGGCCGGGAGTCTGAGTCCACACTGAGGCCGGGAGTCTGAGTCCACACTGAGGCCGGGAGTCTGAGTCCACACTGAGGATGGGAGTCTGAGTCCACTTTGAGGCCGGGGGTTTGAGTACACACTGAGGCTGGGAGTCTGAGTTTACTCTGGGGCCGGGAGTCTGAGTCCTCACTGAGGCCGGGAGTCTGAGTCCTCACTGAGGCGGGGAGTCTGAGTTTACTCTGAGGCTGGGAGTCTGAGTCCACACTGAGGCCGGGAGTCTGAGTTTACTCTGAGGCCAGGACTCTGAGTCCACGCTGAGGCCGAGAGTCTGAGTTCACTCTGAGGCCGGGAGTCTGAATCCACACTGAGGCCGGGAGTCTGCGTCTCTGCTGAGGCCGGGGGTCTGAGTCCGTGCTGAGGCCGTGAGTCTGAGTTCACTCTGACGCCGGGTGTCTGAGTCCATGCTGAGGCCGGGAGTCGGAGTCTATGCTTAGGCCAGGTGTCTGAGTCTGTGCTGAGGCCAGGAGTCTCAGTCCACATTGAGACGGGAGTATGAGTCTGTGCTGAGGCCCGGAGTCTGAGTCCACACTGAGGCCGGGAGTCCGAATTCACTCTGAGGCCGAGAGTCTGAATCCACACTGAGGCTGGGAGTCTGAGTCCATGCTGAGGCCGGGGGTTTGAGTCCACACTGAGGCCGGGAGTCTGAGTCCACTCTGAGGCCGGGGGTTTGAGTCCACATTGAGGCTGGGAGTCTGAGTCCACTCTGAGGCCGGGAGTCCACACTGAGGCAGGGAGTCTGACTCAAAACTGAGGCCGGGAGTCTGAGTTCACTCTGAGGCCGGGAGTCTGAGTCCATGCTGAGGCCGGGAGTCTGAGTCCTGGCTGAGGCCGGGAGTCTGAATCCATGCTGAGGCCGGGAGTCTGAGTTCACTCTGATGCCGGGTGTCTGAGTCCATGCTGAGGCCGGGAGTCTGAGTCTATGCTTAGGCCGGGTGTCTGAGTCTGTGCTGAGGCCAGGAGTCTCAGTCCACATTGAGACGGGAGTATGAGTCTGTGCTGAGGCCCAGAGTCTGAGTCCACACTGAGGCCGGGAGTCCGAATTCACTCTGAGGCCGGGAGTCTGAATCCACACTGAGGCTGGGAGTCTGAGTCCATGCTGAGGCCGGGGGTTTGAGTCCACACTGAGGCCGGGAGTCTGAGTCCACTCTGAGGCCGGGGGTTTGAGTCCACATTGAGGCTGGGAGTCTGAGTCCACTCTGAGGCCGGGAGTCCACACTGAGGCAGGGAGTCTGAGTTCACTCTGAGGCCGGGAGTCTGAATCCATGCTGAGGCAGGGAGTCCGTGCTGAGGCCGGGCGTTTGAGCCCATGCTGAGGCCGGGAGTCTGAGTTCACACTGAGGCCGGGAGTCTGAGTCCATGCTGAGGCAGGAGTCTGAGTCCATGCTGAGGCCGGGAGTCTGAGTCTGTGCTGAGGCAGGGAGTCTGAGTCTGTGCTAAGGCCAGATGTCTGATTCCACGCTGAGGCCGGGAGTCTGAGTCCAGGCTGAGGCCGAGAGTCTGAGTCTGTGCTGAGGCCGGGAGTCTGAATCTGTGCTGAGGCCGGGAGTCTGAGTCCGTGCTGAGGCCGGGAGTCTGAGTCTGTGCTGAGGTCAGATGTCTGAGTCCACGCTGAGGCCGGGAGTCTGAGTCTGTGCTGAGGCCGGGAGTCTGAGTCTGTGCTGAGGCCGGGAGTCTGAGTCTGTCTGAGTCTGTGCTGAGGCCGGGAGTCTGAGTCTGTGCTGAGGCCAGGATTCTGAGTCTCTGCTGAGGCCGGGAGTCTGAGTCGATGCTGAGGCTGGGAGTCTGAGTTCATTCTGAGGCCGGGAGTCTGAGTCCACACTGAGGCTGGACGTTTGAGTCCACTCTGAGGCCGGGCGTTTGAGTACACACTGAGGCCGGGAGTCTGAGTCCACACTGAGGCCGGGAGTCTGAGTCCACACTGAGGCCGGGAGTCTGAATTCACGCTGAGGCCGGGAGTCTGAGTCCACACTGAGGCCGGACGTTTGAGTCCACTCTGAGGCCGGGCGTTTGAGTCCACACTGTGGCCGGGAGTCTGAGTCCACACTGAGGCCGGGAGTCTGAATTCACGCTGAGGCTGGGAGTCTGAGTCCGTGCTGAGGCCGTGAGTCTGAGTCTGTGCTGAGGCCAGGATTCTGAGTCTCTGCTGAGGCCGGGAGTCTGAGTCGATGCTGAGGCTGGGAGTCTGAGTTCACTCTGAGGCCGGGAGTCTGAGTTCACTCTGAGGCCGGGCGTTTGAGTCCACTCTGAGGCCGGGCGTTTGAGTACACACTGAGGCCGGGAGTCTGAGTCCACACTGAGGCCGGGAGTCTGAGTCCACACTGAGGCCGGCAGTCTGAGTCCACACTGAGGCTGGGAGTCTGAGTCCACTCTGAGGCCACTGAGGCCGGGATTCTGAGTCCACACTGAGGGCTGGGAGTCTGAGTTTATTCTGAGGCCGGGGGTCTGAGTCCACGCTGAGGCTGGGTGTCTGAGTCCACACTGAGGTGGGAGTCTGAGTCTGTGCTGAGGCCGGGGTCTGAGTCCACAGTGAGGCCAGGAGTATGGGTCCACGATGAGGCTGGGAGTCTGAGTCCACACTGAGGCCGGGAGTCTGAGTCCATGCTGAGGCAGGAGTCTGAATCCACGCTGAGGCTGGGAGTCTGAGTCTGTGCTGAAGCTGGGAGTCTGAGTCTGTGCTGAGGCCGGGAGTCTGAGTCCACACTCAGGCCGGGAGTCTGGGTCCTCACTGAGGCTGGGAGTCTGAGTCCACTCTGAGGCTCGGAGTCTGAGTCCATGCTGAGGCCGGGAGTCTGATTCCACACTGAGGCCTACAGTCTGAATCCACACTGAGGCTGAGACTCTGAGTCCACACTGAGGCCGGGAGTCTGAGTCCACACTGAGGCCGGGAGTTTGAGTCTATGCTGAGGCTGGCAGTCTGAGTTCATGCTGAGAAGAAAGAACAGGAAAGAAAGCACAAAAAAGTAAGAATAGAAAAGGAAAGGAACAGACGGAGCAGACGATCTCCAGCTGAAGGGTCTTCTTCCGCCGCCATCTTGGATCTGAACCAGTTCGGATTTGTGCCTTGCATATGAAGGATGTGCCAACGGATTTGGCAAGGCTCCTAACCACTTTCTAAAGTACACACGCGGTGAGATCACAGTATATCTTTCAACTTTTCAGCCACGCAGCTCCTCCCAGCCCCAATCCGTTTGAACTTGCGTTTTATACTCAATCGGCAGTGGTACATTTCCTCTCAATCCAGGTGCAATTTTCTTTCAAAAGGGGAGGTTCACAAAGAGGCCATGCTCCTTCTCAGAGCTCTCTTGTGGCGAGCATACCAGCCCTCGGGGACCCGGGTTCGATTCCAGCCTCGGGCGACTGTCTGTCTGGCGTTTGCACATTCTCCCCGTGTCTGTGTGGTTTTCCTCTTGGTGCTCCGGTTTCCTCCCACAATCCAAAGATGTGCAGATTAAGGTGGATTAGCCATGCTAAATTGTCCATAGTGTGCAGGGACATGTGTTGGGTTAGCCATGGGAAATGCAGGGGTTTCAGGGATAGGGTGGGGGCATAGTCTACTCCCGCAATGCAGGGAGTCTATGATTCTATGATCACCCTCTTTTAACTGATATCCCAAAACATAGCAGGCACAAAATGTCAGGTTCAAGTAAAGAATTCCAGTGAAATAGGGTTAAAGGACTGGGATGAGATCAAGTCACCACAGTCTCCCAGAGAGGTAGCTGGTGGTGAGTTTAACCTGAGGGTCAGGCGAGGGGAGGGGTTGAGGAGGAGAGTCCTTCATGGTAACCTCCTGGTGTGGGGATTGAACCCACACTGTTGGTGTCACACTGCATCACAAACCAGCCAACTGAACTAACCAACCAAATGAGAAAGGGAGAAAAGGCAGACAGTATCTTAAATCTGCACACTGCCCTGGTTTAACACCTCAATTATACAAGACAGTTCACAGGATGGGTAACCCCAAGTCCTAGGCTAGCACTTGGTGTTCAAATCCCTGGTGGAACTTAAATTCCGATGGATGAATCTGGAACATAAATCCAGGAACTTGGGGCGGCAGGGTGGCTCAGTGGTTAGCACTGCTGTCTCACAGCACCAGGGACCCAGGTTCGATTCCAGCTTTGGGCGACTGTCTGTGTGGAGTTTGCACATTCTCCCCGTGTCTGTGTGGGTTTCCGCCCACAGTCCACAGGTGTGCACGTTTGGCCGTGCTAAATTGCTCTTAGTGCTCAGGGATGTGCAGGCTAGGTGGGTTAGCCAGCTAAATTACCCATAGTGTTCATGGATGTGTAGGTTAGGTGGGTTAGCCATGGGAAATGAAGGGGTGGGGGTAATGGGTCTGTTTGGGATGCTCTTAGGGGGCTCGGTGTGGACTCAATAGGCTGAATGGCCTGCTTCCTCACTGTAGGGATTCGATGATCACTATCATGGATTACTGTAAGAACCCATCTGGTTCACCTGTGTGTGATAGGGAAAAGGTTCTGCTGCCTGGATGTGACTCTGGGTTCACGTAAAAGTGTTGCCTCCGAATTCCCCTCTGAAATAGGCATCAGAAGCTACTCAGTTTGAGGGCAATTAGGGATGCCAGCCTTGCAGGCAACATGCAACCCAGGGCAGGACTTCTACACTTAATGGTAAGGTCCTAGGGAGTGTTGCTGAACAAAGAGACCTTGGAGTGCAGGTTCATAGCTCCTTGAAAGTGGAGTCTCAGGTAGATAGGATAGAGAAGAAGGCGTTTGGTATGATTAGATTACTAGATTAGATTACTTACAGTGTGGAAACAGGCCCTTCGGCCCAACAAGTCCACACGCCCCACCGAAACGCAACTCACCGATACCCCTACATTTACCCCTTACCTAACACTAGGGGCAATTTAGCATGGCCAATTCACCTGGCCTGCACATCCCTGAACACTATGGGACAATTTAGCACGGCCAATCCACCCTAACCAACACATCCCTGAACACTATACAAGGATGTTGCCAAGGTTGGAGGGTTTGAGCTACAGGGAGAGGCTGGGGCTGTTTTCCCTGGAGCGTCGGAGCCTGAGGGGGTGACCTTATAGAGGTTTACAAAATCTTGAAGGGCATGGATAGGCTAAATAGACAAGGTCTTTTCCCAGGATAGAGGAGTCCAAAACTAGAGCATATAGATTTAAGGTGAAAAGGTAGGGGGCAACGTTTTCATGCAGAGGGTGGTGCATGTATGGAATGAGCTCAGGGTCAAGCGTGTGGTGCTGGAAAAGCACAGCACGTCAGGCAGCATCCGAGGAGCAGGAAAATCGATGTTCTGGGCATAAGTCCTTCATCAGGAGTGCCCTTCAACAGCTCAGCCTTACGCTGAAACATCAATCCTCCTGCTCCTCAGATGCTGCCTGATCTGCTGTGCTTTTCCAGCACCACACTCTTGACTCTAATCTCCAACATTTGCAGACCTCACTTTCTCCCGTGTGGAATGATCTGCAAGAGGAAATGGCAGAGGCTGGTACAATTGCAGCATTTAAAGGGCATCTGGACGGGTATATGAATAGGAAGGGTTTAGAGGGATATGGGCCGGGTGCTGGCAAATGGGACCATATCAATTTAGGATATCTGGTCGGCGTGGACGAGTTGGATCGATAGGTCTGTTTCTGTGCTGTACGTCTCTCTGACTCAATGACACTGTGGAAGGGAACAAAAGATAAATCCCTGACATCGACAATCATAAAGGAAATGATACCTTTTCGCACTTGGTTAGAGTGATAGTGCTACAGTTCATGGTGAGCAGTTCCATTGTAAATATTGTCACAGGAGGCAGTCCATTGGCAGTCACTGGATGCAAAAGTAAGCTTTCCCACCTTGTCGAGCTGCGAATCCACTGACAGGATGGACGACCCAACATGAGTGTCCTCTAACACTCCCAATATGGGGGCACTGGCCACGCCTGATGGGCAGGCCCACATGATTTGCTTGCTCAACACAAGACTCGCTACTCTGAGCTCTGCAGTGGCAAGAGATCACTGGGAGTGCAGAGGAAAAATCGCAAGGACAGCCCTCCCGAAATAAATGCAATATCCCCACCATCACGGGCCAAACGCTGGAGAAGAAGCATTCGCAGTGATACCAAACGCTTTGAGCATCACCCAGTGGAGCAAGTGGAGGCCAAGTGCAAAGTAGGGGCAGGTGTGGCACGGTGGCTTAGTGGTTAGCACTGCTGCCTCACGGAGCCAGGGAGCTGGGTTCGAGTCCAGCTTTGTGCATGTGTGGAGTTCGCACATTCTCCCCGTGTCTGCGTGGGGTGCTCCGGCTTCCTCCCACAGTCCAAAGATGTGCCCATTAGGGTGGATTGGCCATGCTAAGTTGCCCCATAGTGTCCAGGATGTGAAGGTTAGGCGCATTAATCAGGGATAAATGTAGGGGAATGGGTCTGGGTGGGTTACTCTTGGGAGGGTCGGTGTGGACTTGTTGGGCCAAATGCGTGTTTCCACACTGTAAGGATTCTATGAACCCAGAGCGTCCCACTCACCCCACCTCTTCAAACGGGTCTGGGTGGGTTACTCTTGGGAGGGTCGGTGTGGACTTGTTGGGCCAAATGGCGTGTTTCCACACTGTAAGGATTCTATGAACCCAGAGCGTCCCACTCACCCCACCTCTTCAAACACTGCCTGCCACGCCTGGGGCACAGTCTGCGCTGCCAGGGTTGGATTATTCAGCGAACGCAGAACCCACACACCCCTCTACAATGGAAGCATGTCATCCTGGATCCTGAGGGGACTGCTGAAGACAGGAGAATTGCGAGTAAAATGGAAACGCAGGAGCCATACATGTTGCAACCTAACATTTTGTAATGAAACAAATTGGTGCCTGTGGATTTTTGACTTTCTGGCTTGCGTTTTGTGCCAATATACGTGCTGAAAGAGAGCCGAGCTGGAAATAATTGGTCTGTGGTCGTCTGAATTAGCATCGACTCTGCTCAAAGCCAATTATATGCTTGCATCGTATTTCCAAATCAGTCGAGCTTTCAAGAAATGTGAAAAACAATGATACTCCAAATGGGTGGAGGGAGTAATCAAGCAAGGGTTAGTGGTGTCTTTGTACTCTGAGCCCAGTGTTTCAGCCAATTTCCACTCTCTATTTCTCCCTCTTTCCACAGTCTTCCCAGCTCCACCTCTCCTTCCTCTCCCCTACCCATTCTAGTCTAATTAACTCTTATTAAGGATTTGAGAACCTTTGATTTCAAATAGGCTTTTTCCTGTCACTTGCACTGGTTCAGAGAGATTAAAGTCTCACTGTGTCGAAGATCACTGCTGTGGTCAGAGACACAGAGCATAGCTAATGAATGGAGACAGCAACAAGGGACAGAGAGGATCAAAGGCAGGGCCCTGGAAAGTGTGACCAGATCGGATTAAAATTCGGGAATTAGCAGCTTTCAGAGGGAACCTCCCAGGTTCAAGAACAGCTCCTTCCCTGCTGTTATCAGACCACTGGACAGACCTCTCAAATTTCAAATGTAATGTTGACCTTGCCACTGTGCAGTATAACCTTGTATGACCCTTTATGTCCTTGTTTCATCATAGATCATAAAATCCCTACAGTGTGGAAACAGGCCATTTGGCCCAACAAGTCCACACTGACCCTCTGAGGAGTATCCCACCCAAACCCATTCCCCTATTACATTACATTTATCTCTGACTAACGCACCTAACCTACACATCTCTGAACACGATGGGGCAATTTAGCATGGAGAAAGTGAGGATGCAGATGCTGGAGATCAGAGCTGAAAATGTGTTGCTGGAAAAGCGCAGCAGGTCATTCAGATCTTTTCCAGCAACACATTTTCAGCTGCAATTTAGCATGGCCAATCCACCCTAACCTACACATCCCTGAACACTATGGGGCAATTTAGCATGGCCAATCCACCCCAATCTACACATTCCTGAACACTATGGGCAATTTAGCATGGCTAATCCACTCTCACCTACACATCCGTGAACACTATGGGTAATTTAGTATGGCCAATCCACCCTAACCTACACATCCCTGAACACTATGGGCAATTTAGCATGGCCAATCCACCCTAACCTGCACATCCCTGAACACTATGGGCAATTTTGCATGGCCAATCCACCCTAACCTACACATCCCTGAACACTATGGGGCAATTTAGCATGGCACATCCCTGAACATTACAGACAATTTAGCATGGTCAATCCCTCCTAACCTACACATCCCTGAACATTACGGGCAATTTAGCTTGGCCAATCCCCCCAACCTACACATCCCTGAACATTACGGGCAATTTAGCATGGCCAATCCCCCCTAACCTACACATCCCTGAACATTACGGGCAATTTAGCTTGGCCAATCCCCCCTAACCTACACATCCCTGAACATTACAGGCAATTTAGCATGGCCAATCCACCCTAACCTACACATCCCTGAACATTACAGGCAATTTAGCATGGTCAATCCCTCCTAACCTACACATCCCTGAACATTACGGGCAATTTAGCATGGTCACTTCACCTAATCTGCACGTCTTTAAACTATGGGAGGTATTTTAATTGGCGTATCTACTGTAACAGCCTCACGAGGTAGGAGAGACAAAGAACGGGTGCTTGAGACTTACACAAGCCCCAAATATTCACCTTCCCTGCCTCTTGGGCACTGCCAGCCGTGCGGGGAGTGGCCTATCTGGGCGATGGGATTTGTCAATGGGAATGGTCTGAAGGCATCAAATGTGGAAGGAAAGAAAAAACGTAACATGCGGCAAAGACTGGTGTTTAAGCTAGAGGGACTGGGAAAGGCTTCAAACTAACACAAGATGACTCAAGCAGGTTAACGAGAATAATGGGCCCGCGGATAAGGCTTCAGACCAAATGGTGTGGGGGGTCAATTCCGTTGCATGGATAATTATGGAAAACGTTAAAGGCAAGTCTGGACAGGTTATGAAAGTTTCCAGAATGAGAGTATGAAAAGGGTCATGAATCTAACTTCAGACACAGCAGATGAGGAGACAACTATAGCAAGGGAGGCTGTCAATGCAGGAGAGAGGGTGAGTCTCTAAATGCACACTAAGTGAGGGCTGCGGATGCTGGAGATCAGAGTGGAGAGTGGAAAAGCACAGCAGGTCAGGCAGCATCCGAGGAGCAGGAGAGTCAATGTTTCAGGCATAAGCCCTTCATCTGTCATTCCTGATGAAGAGCTTATGCCCGAAACATCGGCTCTCCTGCTCCTCGGATGCTGCCTGACTGACTGTGCTGTTCCAGCACCACACTCTCGCCTCAGTATATGAAACTAAGGTAAAGGAGGATGTAGCACAGATTAAAATTGGTGAGTATGGTGCACAGAGACCTGGCTGTGAGGAGATCAGGGCTGGGAACTCAATATCCAAGGATACTTATCCTATTGAAAGGACAGACAGGTGGGGAGAGGGTGTGGGATTGCCTTGTTGGTAAGATCTGATTTGATTTTGATTTGATTTATTGTTGTCACATGTACCTAACTACAGTGAAAGGTTTTGTTTTGCAAGCAATACAAGCAGATCAAAGCAGATCAGGGGAGGCACAGCGCTAGGGACCTGGGTTTGATTCCCATCTCGGGTGACTGTCTATGTGGAGTTTGCACATTCTCCCTGTGAACGCATGGGTTTCCTCCAGGTGCTCCAGTTTCCTCTCACAGACCAAAGATGTGTAGGTTAGGGTGGATTGGCCATGGGAAATTGCCCCATAGTGTTCAGGGATGTGTAGGTTAGGCGCGTTAGTCAGGAGTAAATGTAGAGTAATAAGGTAGGGGAATGGGTCTGGGTGGTTACTCTTCAGAGGGTTGGAGTGGGCGTGTTGGGCCAAATGGCCTGTTTCCACACTGTAGGGGTTCTATGATCTATGATGAAACAAGGACATAAAGGGTCATACAAGGTTAGACTGCACAGTAGCAAGGTCAACATTACATTTGAAATTTGAGAGGTCTGTTCAGCAGTCTGATAACAGCGGGGAAGAAGCTGTTCCTGCGCGTGTTCAAGCATCTATATCTTCTGTCTAATGGAAAATGTAGAAATGAAATGAAATTAAATTGATAGTAAGAGGTGATATCGAGTCGGAAGGTGAGTAGTGTCAGAAGATTGGAGGCTAGCAAATGTGGTTCCCTTGTTGAAGAAGGGGAGTAGGGATAACCCTAATAACTATAGGCCGGTGAGTCTCACTTCTGTTGTGGGCAAAGTCTTAGAGAGAATTGTAAGGGATAGGATTTATGAACATCTGGATAGGAATAATATGATCAAGGATAGTCAGCATGGTTTTGTGAAGGGCAGGTCGTGCCTCACAAACCTTATTGAATTCTTTGAGAAGGTGACTAAGGAGGTGGACGAGGGGAAAGTGGTAGATGTGGTGAATATGGATTTTAGTAAGGAGTTTGATAAGGTTCCCCATGGTAGACTACTGCAAAAAATACGGAGGTATGGCATTGAGATGAGTTGGAGGTTTGGATTAGGAGTTGGCTGGCCGGAAGAAGACAGAGGGTAGTAGTTGATGGCAAAGGTTCATCTTGGAGTGCTGTCACTAGAGGTGTTCCACAAGGATCTGTTTTGGGACC
>NC_057717.1:97768009-97786505 GCF_004010195.1 Chiloscyllium plagiosum | reverse complement strand
GCACTTGGGGTTGTTTTCATTGGGGAAAAGAAGGTTTAGGGGTGACTTGATAGAGGTGTATAAGATGATTAGGGGTTTAGATAGGGTCGACAGTGAGAATCTTTTTCCACGTATGGAGTCAGTTATTACAAGGGGGCATAGCTTTAAATTAAGGGGGGGTAGGTATAGGGCAGATGTTAGGGGTAGGTTCTTTACTCAGCGAGTTGTGAGTTCATGGAATGCCCTGCCAGTAGCAGTGGTGGACTCTCCCTCATTATGGGCATTTAAGCGGGCATTGGATAGGCATATGGAGGATAGTGGGCTAGTGTAGGTTAGGTGTGCTTGGATCGGCGCAACATCGAGGGCCGAAGAGCCTGTACTGCGCTGTATTCTTCTATGTTCTATGTTCTATGAATCTGTGTGGACAGAGCTGAGGAACTGCAAAGGACAGAAGACCCTGACAGTAGAGGCCTCCTAGCAGTAGTCAGGGTGTGAGGAAGAAAATAAGTCAGGAGACAGAAAAGGCACACAATTATAATAGGGGACTTTCATACGCAGGTGGGCTGTGAAAATTAGGTTGGTAATGGATCCCAGGAAACCTGTGGAATGTCAACGAGACTTTTTTTTTGGAGCAGCTTGTGGTAGAACCCAATAAGGAACAGGCAATTCTGGATTTGGTGATGTGTAATAAGGCTGAGGGAGCTGAAGGTGTAATAGTCTCTAGGGGGCAGTAGCCATAATATGATAGAAAGCACCCCGCTGTTTCATGCAACGCCATTACAGTTCAGTCAAAGGTCACTCCAAAGACATGAGGGTGGAGCTGGCTAGAATTAGATTAGATTCCCTACAGTGTGGAAACAGGCTTTTTGGCCCAACCAGTCCACACCGACCCTCCGAAGAGTAACCCACTCAGACCCATTTCCCTCTAACTAATGCAACTTACACTATGGGCAATTTAGCATAGGCAAATCACCTAACCTGCACATCTTTGAATTCTGGGAGGAAACCCACACAGACACGGGGAGTGCATGCAAACTCCACACAGACGGTTGCCCGAGGCTGGAATCGAACCAGAGACCCTGGTGCTGTGAGGCAGCAGTGCTAACCATTGAGCCACCGTGCTGCCTGCTGTTCTATTGCGGTGTGGTGGTAATGTCCCTACTCTTGAGGCAAGTGGCCTGGATTCAAGTCCCGACTGTTCCTGTAATAATTTCTAAACAGATGGCACTAAACTTCAAAGGGTTTACCAGGATGTTGCCAGGATTAGAGATTTTGAGCTGCAGGGAGAGGCTGAACAGGCTGGGGCTGTTTTCCCTGGAGCGTTGGAGATGAAGAGTGATCTTATAGAGGTTTATAAAATCATGAGGGGCATTGATAGGATAAGTAGACAAGATCTTTTCCCTGGGGTGGGGGAACCCAGAACTAGAGGGCATAGGTTTAGGGTGAGAGGGGAAACATTTAAAAGGGACCAAAGGGGCAACTTTTATTGGAAGGGGGTCTGGCAGGGAAGATAGTGGAGCAGGAACAGCTGCAGTTTCTGGAGGTAATTCAGGAGACACGGCAGAGATTCATCCCGAGGAAGAAGAAACATACCGAGGGGACGACGAGGCAACCACAGCTGACAGGGGATGTCAAGGGGAACATAAAAAAAAAACATGCAATGTGGTAAGGATTAGTGGGAAGCCTGAGGGTTGGGAAGCCTTTAAAAATCAACAGAGGATAATTTAAAAAGCAATAAGGGAGAAGAAGATGAGCAGAGAGATCTGGGAGTTCGGGTCCATTGTACCCTGAAGGTCGCTGCACAGATGTATAGAGTGATCAAGAAGGCATATGGTATGCTTGCCTTCATCAGACGGGGTATTGAGTATAAGAGCTGGCAGGTCATGTTAAAATTGTACACATTGGTTTGACCACATTTAGAATACTGTATATAGTTCCGGTCGCCACATTACTCAAAGGATGTGGACACTTAGGAGAGGGTGCAGAGAAGGTTTACGAGGATGTTGTCTGGTATGGAACTTGCCAGCTATGAAGAGAGATTGAGGAGGTTAGGATTGTTTTCATTAGAAAAAAGGAGATTGAGGGGGGCTCCTGATAGAGGTCTACAAAATCATGAAGGGTATTGACAGGGTAGACAGAGATAAGCTTTTTCCCAGAGTGAAGGATTTAATAATGAGAGGTCATATTTTCAAGGTGAGAGGTGAAAAGTTTAAGGGGGATACACACGGCAAGTACTTCACACAGAGGGTGGTGGGCGTCTTGAACACGTTGCCAGCAGAGGTAGTAGGTGCAGACACGGTAGATTCACTTAAGATGCAACTGGGCAGATGCATGAGTAGGTGGGGAGCAGAGGGATACAGATGCTTAGGAATTGACCGACAGTGGATTTGGATCGGCTCAGGCTTGGAGGGCTGAAGGACCTATTCCTGGGCTGTAAATTTTCTTTGTTCTTTGTTCTAAGATGAAATATGAGGGTAAACAAGCTAGCAATATAAAAGAAGATTTTTATCAATGTACGCAAGGTAAGAGAGAGGCAAGAGCAGTAATGGGAAACAGAGAATTCGCGGAGGAACCGAATTTGTCCTTTGCATCAGTTTTCATAATGGAAGACAACAGCAGCATACCAGAACTTCGAGAGAGTCAGGGGGCAGAGGTGAGGGCAGTGGCCATCACTAAGGAGAAGGTGCAAAAGAAACTGAAATGTCCGAAGGTGGGTAATTCACCTGGACCAGATGGGCTACAACCCAGTGTTCTGAAGGAGAAAGCTGAGGAGATTGTGAAGGCTTTGGTGGTGATCTTTCAGGAATCATTGAAGTCAGGAGTGGTCTGAAAAGACTGGAAAATAGCTAACATTACACCCTTGTTTAAGAAGAGAGGGAGGCAGAAGATGGGAAGTTATCGGCAAGATAGCCTGACCTTGGTCCTACCTGCCTATCTTCCTTTCCATATATCCTCTCCACCCTCCTCTCTGACCTGTTACCTTCATCCCCACCCCCATTCACCCATTGTACTCTTTGTTACTTTCTCTCCACCCCCACCCCCCTCTCATTTATCTCTCCACTTTGCAGGCACCCTGCCTCTATTCCTGATGAAGGGCTCATGCCTGAAACATCGATTTTCCTGCTCCTCAGATGCTGCCTGACCTGCTGTGCTTTTCCAGCACCACTCTAATCCAGACGACGGTAAGATTTTAACGTCCGTTATTAAAGATGAGATTGCAGAGTACTTGGAAGTACACGCCAAAATAGGGCTCAGTCAGAACAGCTTTATCAAGGGGAGGTCCTGCTTGACAAATCTGTTAGAATTCTTTGAGGAGGTAATGAGCAAGGTAGACAAAGGAGAGACAGTGGACGTGATCTATTTGGATTCCACAAGGCCTTTGACAAGGTGCCGCACAGGGGCTGCTAAAAAACGTGAGAGCCCATGGTGTTAGGGGCAAGGTTACTGGCATAGATAGAGGATTGGCTGACTGGCAGAAGGCAGAGTGTTATGATGTGTTGAGGTGTACTGTACCTTTAAGAGAGTTAAAAAGCTAGCAATGACTGACAAAGCACAGAGAGTCCTGAACACGTTAACAATGTAACACTTGGTCGAAACAAATAGCAGCAGATGGGTTGCCACGAAACAAAAACAAATTCAAATTTGGCCATTCAGTTTAAATTATGCCCAAGATGCTAAAATTTAATCAAATTTGAATTTAGTATTATGATAATATTAAAACCAATGAAACGATCCAATGTTTTGTGGTATAAAACCAGACATTTTGAATAGTTAGGGGGAGAACTGCCAAAGACCAACAAATATAGACTGCCAGCTGAAGGGCTATCTGAAAGGTACTGTCTGTGGGGAGTCTGCACAGCAGAACATCGAAGCCAACCTGAAGAGAACCTACAGAGGAAAATCTACAAAGGAGAATTGGCAAAGCTGACTGGTTTGTAAACCTTAATTGTATTTTTTTAATCAGACTAGTATTGTCGAGTGGGAGGTAAAAGATGGGTTTAAGAGAAAGGAGTTGTAAATAGTTGTTGGTTTTAATATTCTCTGATGGACTTAAAGAATAACCTCGTTAATTTTTACTTTAAATAGTGACCTCTGGGATCGTTCTTTGCCTCTCGAACGTTAACAGATTACAGCACGGGGTGAATCTTTTCTGTGTTGCTGGTTTAAATTAGCAGAGGGGTTTACCCCGTCTCATCACAAGAGAGTGGGGCCAAAGGAATCTTTTTCAGGATGGTAGCCGGTGACTAGAGGAGTTCTGCAGGGGTCAGTATTAGGACCATGACTATTCATGTTTTACATTAATGATCTGGATGAAGGAATTAAGGACATTGTTGCTAGGGTACAGATAACACAATGATAGGTGGAGGGGTGGAGATAGTGTTGAGGAAGCCGGGAGGCTGCAGAAGGATTTGGACAGGCTAGGGGAGTGGGCAAACAAGTGGCAGATAGAATACAATGTGGGAAAATGTGAGAATATGCACTTTGATAGGAAAAATAGGGGCATAGATTATTTTCTAAATAGGGAACAGCTTCAGAAATCTGAAGCACAAAGGGACACAAGTGTCTTGATATAGGATTCAATTAAGGTTAACATGCAGGTTCATTTGGCAGTAAGGAAGGCAAATACACGTTAGCATTCAATTCAAGAGAGCTAGATTGCAAGGATAGAGATGTACTACTGAGGTTTTATAAGGCTCTGGTCAGACTACATTTGTGATATTGTGAGCAGTTTTAGGCCCTGTATCTAAAGAAGGGTGTGCTGGCCTTGGAGGGGTTCCAACAAAGGTTTACAAGAATGATCTGGGAGATGAAGGGCTTGTCATATGCGGAATTGTTGAGGAATCCAGGTCTGTCCTTGATGGGTTCAGAAAGATGAGGAGGGGTTCTTATTGAAACCTACAGAGTACTGAGAGGCCTGGATAGAGTGGAGAAGATGTTTCCACTAGTAGATAAGGCTAGATTCCCTACTGTATGAATATAGGCCCTTGGGCTCAACAAGTCCATACCGACCCTCCGAAGAGTAACCTACCCAGACCCAGTCCCCTACCCTAGATTTCCCTCTGACTAATATACCTAACATGATGGGCAATTTATCATGGCCAATTCACCTGACCTGCACACCTGTGGAGTTTGGGAGAAAACCAGAGCACCTGGAGGAAACCCACGCAGACACGGGAAGGATGTGCAAACCCAAGGCTGGAATCAAACCCAGGTCCCTGGTGCTGAGTGGCAGCAGTGCTAACCACTGAGCCACCATGCCTATGAGTGACTAGGACCTGAAGGCATAGCCTCAGAATGAAGGGGCGACCCTTCAGAGCTGAGATGAGGAGGAATTTCTTCAGACAGAGGGTGGAACTCATTGCCACAGAATAGTGTGCAGACAAAGTCACTGAGTGTACTTACGATAGAGGTAGATAGGTTCTTGATTAGTAAGGAGATCAAGGATTAAGGGGAGAAGGCAGGAGGATGAGGTGAGAAACATGACTGAATGGTGAAGCAGACTTGATGGGCCAAATGGTCTAATTCTGCTCCCATGTCTTATGGTTTTATAATAAACTTTGAGGATGAACTTGGAAGTCAAATCAAAACAGACAGCAAGGAAGAGAGTGGTTTAAGTCAATGTTGGGACCTTAGGGAATGAGGCTGGGGAAACAGTAATGGGGAACCCAGAAATGGCAGGGGACTTGAATAAAGTTTGAGAAGATTTGTGGCTCAGGTTGAGGTTTTGGATGTAGGTTTGCTTGCTGAGCTGGAAGGTTCATTTCCAGACGTTTTGTCATCTGACTAGGTAACATCATCAGTGGGGCTCAGGTAAAGCACTGCTGAAAATTCCTGCTTTCTATTTATATGTTTGCGTTTCTTTGGGTTGGTGATGTCATTTCCTGTGGTGATGTTATTTCCTGTGGTGAAGTCACTTCCTGTTCCTTTTCTCAGGGGGTGGTAGATGGGGTCTAACTTGATGTGTTTGTTGAGAGTGTTCCGGTTGAATAAATACTTAATAAAGAAAGACCCTAATTGCATTCCAAAAACAGCTAAAGAGTCAAGGGACAACGTGAGAAGAGGAAATAAATATAATAAGTATCATTAGAGAAAAATGTACTAATGAAACTAGTGGAGCTAAAGGCTGCTAAGGTTGCACCCTAATATATTGTAAGAAGTAGCTACAGAGATAATGGAGGCACTGGTAGATACAAGTAGATAGGTAGCAGTAGTAATCTTATGATCCTGGAAAATTGCCAATGTAACACCCATACTCAAACACAGGCAAAAGTACTCTAACGGTAGGGCAGTTGGCTTTAATGTCTTATTGAGAACGTGTTAGCATCTATTATAAGGGCTGTAATAACTGAGCATTTAGAATTACATACACAATCAAGATGAGTCAATAAGAAGACAAAATCACACTGGACAAACTTATGGGAATTCTTTGAGGAGTCCTAGAGTCCTATAGCACAGAAACAGACCTTTCAGTCCAACCAGTCCATGCTGACCACAATCCCAAAATAAACTAGTCCCACTCTGCCTGCTCCTGACCCATATCCCTCCAAATATTTCTAATTCATGAACTTACCCAAATGTCTTTTAAACTTGTAACTGTATCCTCATCCATCACTTCCTCTGGCAGTTCATTCCACACATGAACCACTCACTGTTTGAAAAAACTACCTCTCACATCTTTTTAAAATCTTTCCCCTCTCACCTTAAAAATATGCCCCTTAGTCTTGAAATCCCCCACCCTGGGGAAAAGACACCTGCCATTCACCTTATCTATACCCTCTCGTGATTTTATAAACCTGTATAAGGTCACCCCTCAACCTCCTACTCTCCAGGGGCAAAAGTCCCAGCCTATCCTTATAACTCAAACGCTCCATTCCCGGCAACATCCTAGTAAATCTCTTCTGAATCCTCTCCAGCTTAATAATATCCTTCCTATAACAGAACTGAATACAGTACTGCAGAACAGACCTCTCTACCATCCCATACAACCTCAACATAATGTCCCAACACTTATCTTCAAACATATGAGCAATGAAGGCAAACGTACATTCAGAATGAAGGCAAGCATGCCAAATGACTTCTTAACCGCCCTGGTCTATATGTGATGCAATCTTCAAAGAATTATGCACCTGAACCCCTAGGTCTTTCTGTTCTACAACACTCCCTAAGCCCTACTTTTAATTGTATAAGTCCTGCACTTGTTTTACCAAAATGTAATACCTCACATTCATCCAAATTAAACTCCATCTGCCACTCTTCAGCCCATTGACCCAATTGATCAAGATCTCGTGATAATCTTAGATAACCTTCTTCACTGTCCACTATACCACCAATCTTGGTGTCATCCGCCAACTTATGGGCATAAGGAGCAGGATAGATAAAGAGGAGCGAGTCGATATAATATGTTTGGATTCCCAAAATGCACTTGATAATGGACCATTTGTTAGGCTACTTAATAAGATAAGAGCCCATGGTACTGGAGGTCTTTAGTATGGGTTAAGGATTGGCTATCTCCTGGCAGGCAGGGAGTTAGGAGAAGGGGGCATTTTCAGGATATAACCTGTAAATTTGATTTGATTTATTATTGTCACATGTGCCGAGATACAGTGAAAAGTATTGTTTTGCATGCTTTCCAGACAAATCATCCCTTACATAAGTACATTAGGATAATAGAGCAGAATGAAGAATATAGTGTTACAGCTACAGAGAAAGACCAACTCTAATAGATGATAGGTCCGTTCATAAACCAGATAACAGTGGGGATGAAGCTTTCTTAAATCTGTTGGGATGTGTTAATAGGGTGGAGGAGGGTATAACCAGGGTGGGAGGGGTCTTTGATTGTGTTGGCTGCCTTCCCGAGGCAGTGGGAAATATAGACAGAGTCACTAGAAGGAAGGCTGGTTTGTGGGATGGACTGGGCTGTGTTCATAACTCACTGTAGTTCCTTGCAGAGGGAAGTGAATGTACTATTAGCAAGCAAGACAAACCTGACCCTGACGGTCTCTACCTTTGACACCACCGTCAACGTTGAGAGTTAAAGGGTACATGCAGTGATGGCTGAGAGCATGCTCTCTCTGTCCCACAGCATTCTACCCCTTACCATCTCAGCACAACTCTAACCTGGTGTGTTGGGGGGGGGAGAAAAGCCCATCCCTCTTTAAAATACAAGACCGCAGGAGCAGATGGAATCCCTGTCAAAATACAACGAGCGTGATTCCATGACATCTCTATCACCTTTTGGTAGGAGGAGAAGCATGTCAATAGATCCCGGAGTAATCTCCATAATCCTGACCATCTCCGCTGCTGCAACTGCAGAGGCATTTTCTGGCTGTTGGTCACTGATTGCGGAATCCTCCTCAACTGCCTTCTCTCTCTCCTTTCAGAGATGCAAGTCCACCCTCAAAGGGGCACCTCAAACATGATCTCAACCTTTTGCCAACTAAAGAGAAATGCAGATGGCAGCACTGACCCTCGTACTGACCCTTCTTGGATCTCACCAAAGGTCAAACATGATGGATTACATTCTGTTTCCTCTGCACCATTCCCAGGGGTTTGTCACCATCCTCTGCCTGCTCTTCAATTCTAAGCTTAGGATCCACCACAAACCCCAACTCACATTGGGAGTAGAGTCAAGCAAGTAAGGGATGGCACGGTGGCTCAATGGTTAGCACTGCTGCCTCACAGCGCCAGGGACCCTGGTTCAATTCCAGCCCTGGGTGACATTCTCCCTATGTCTGTGTGGGTTTCCTCTGAGTGCTCCGGTTTCCTCCCACAGTCCAAAGATGTGCAGGTCAGGGGATGTGCAGGTCAGGGTGAATTGGCCATGCTAAATTGTCCCATAGTGTTAGGTGCATTAGTCAGAGGGGAATGGGTCGGTGTGGACTTGTTGGGTTGAAGGGCCTGTTTCCACTCTGTAGAGAATCTAATCTAATCACAAACTTCCTTGCTGCAATCTTCAACCTCACCTCTCAGCAAACTCCTTGCTGGACTGAAACTTTTCCACAAAACACGTGGAGACTTGGTCATCCTCATCGACCCTTAGCTCAGCTCCAAAACCATCTCATCCTCTGAACTAAAGGAAGGAGATGATGTTTGTGTCAGTGCTGCCTCTGAGCTCACAGCCATCTCCTGCACCTCCACCAAGGCGCATGAGAGCATGGGCCCAACGTCCATGAGTCAAAGGAGCAAAGCGCAGGCTGGAGATTAGATTAGGTTCCCTACAGTGTGAAAGCAGGCCCTTTGGCCTAACAAGTCCACACCGACCCTCCGAAGAGCAATCCACCCATTCCCCTACATTTTACCCATGACTAATCCACCTAACACTATGGACAATTTAGCACGGCCAATTCACCTAACCTGCACATCTTTGGACTGTGGGAGGAAACCGGAGCACTCGGAGGAAACCCACGCAGATACAGGGAGAACATGCAAACTCCACACAGACAGTTGCCCGAGGTGGGACTCAAACCTGGGTCCCTGGCGCTGTGAGGAAGCAGTGCTAATCACTGAGCCACTGTGCCCCCCCAGAGATCAGACTCGCAAAGTGTATCACTGGAAAAGCACAGCAGGCCAGGCAGCATCCGAGGGGCAGGAGAGTTGACATTTCAGGCATAAGCCCTTCATCAGGAATTTGGGGTTGGTGGGGAAGGGAGCTGAGAAATAAATAGGAAGGTGGGGGTGGGGGTGAGGGTGGGGCTGGGGGGAAGCTAGTTTGGAAGGCGATAGCTAGATGCAGTGTGGGGTGATGGTGATAGGTCAGAGAGGAGGGTGGAGCAGATAAGTGGGAAGGAAGACGGACAGGTAGGACAGTTCAAGAGGGCGGTGCCAAATTGGCGGATTGGACCCGGGACAACGTGGCAGCAGGAGAAATGAGGAAACTGGTGAAGTCGACGTTGATGCTGTGGGGTTGAAGGGTCCCAAGGCAGAAGATGAGGCATGCTTCCTCCAGTTGGTGGTGGAGATGGCCCAGGACCTGCATGTCCTTTGGGGAGTGGGAGGGGGAGTTGAAGTGATCAGCCACAGGGCGGTGGGGTTGGTTGGTGCATGTGTCCCAGAGACGTTCCCTGAAACGTTCTGTGAGTTGGCGTCCTGTCTCCCTCATGTAGCGGAGACCACATCGAGAGCAACAGACACAGTAGATGAAGTGGATGGATGTGCAGGAAAATCACTGCCGGATGTGGAAGGATGTTCGGAGACTTGGATGGAGGTGAGGGGGGAGATGTGGGCTCAGGGTTTACACCTCTTGCGGCAGCAAGGGAAGGTCCCGGGAGGGGAGGGAGGGTTGGTTGGTTGGTTTGGGGGTGGGGGGGGTTGGGGAACGGTGCTGTGGAGCTAACATGATGGGAGAGATACTAATTGAGTATTTTGCATCAGTGTTTACTGTGGAGAAAGACATGGAAGATATAGAATATGGGGAAGTAGATGGTGACATCTTGAAAAATGTCCGTATTACAAAGGAGGAAGTGCTGGATGCCTTGAAACGCATAAAGGTGGATAAATCCCCAGGACCTGATCAGGTATCCCAGAACTCTGTGGGAAGCTAGGGAAGTGATTGTTGGGCCCCTTGCTGAGATATTTGTATCATCGATAGTCACAGGTGAGGTGCTAGAAGACTGGAGGTTGGCTATTGTGGTACCATTTTTTAAGAAAGGTGGTAAGGACAAGCCAGGGATCTATAGGCCAGTGAGACTGACATTGGTGGTGGGCAAGTTGTTGGAGGGAATCCTGAGGGACAGGATTTACACGTATTTGGAAAAGCAAGGATTGATTAGGGATAGTCAACGTGGCTTTGTGTGGGAAATCATGTCTCACAAATTTCATTGAGTTTTTTTAAAGAAGTAACAAAGAGGATTGATAAGGGCAGAGCAATGGACGTGATCTATATGGACTTCAGTAAGGCATTCGACAAAGTTCCCCATGGGAGACTGATTAGCAAGATTAGATCTCACGGAATACAGGGAGAACTAGCCATTTGGATACAGAACTGGCTCAAAGGTAGAAGACAGAGGGTGGTGGTGGAGGGTTGTTTTTCAGACTGGAGGCCTGTGTCCAGTGGAGTGCCACAAGGATCGGTGCTGGGTCCACTGCTTTTTGTCATTTATATAAACGATTTGGATGTGAACATAGAAGGAATGGTTAGTAAGTTTGCAGATGACACCAAAATTGGAGGTGTGGTGGACAGCGAAGAAGGTTACCTCAGATTACAACAGGATCTGGACCAGATGGGCCAAAGGGCTGAGAAGTGGCAGATGGAGTTTAATTCAGATAAATGCTATCAGAAAGATGTTGTGAAACTTGAAAGGGTTCAGAAAAGATTTACAAGGATGTTGCCAGGTTGGAGGATTTGAGCTACAGGGAGAGGCTGAACAGGCTGGGGCTGTTTTTCCTGGAGCATCGGAGGCTGAGAGGTGACCTTACAGAGGTTTATAAAATCATGAGGGACCTAGATAGGATAAATAGACAAAGTCTTTTCCCTGGGATGGGGGAGTCCAGAACTAGAGGGCACAGGTTTAGGGTGAGAGGGGAAAGATATAAAAGAGACCTAAGGGGTAATGTTTTCACGCAAAGGGTGGTACGTATATGGAATGAGCTGCCAGAGGAAGTGATGGAGGCTGGTACAATTACAACATTTAAAAGGCTTCTGGATAGATATATGAATAGGAAGGGTTTAGAGGGATATGGGCCATGGGCTGGCAAATGGGACTAGAATTAGGTTTGATCCGCATGGACAAGTTGGACCGAATGGTCTGTTTCTGTGCTGTACATCTCTATGACTCAATGGGTCGCACAGGGACTGGTCTCTGCCGATCCATCAGACAAAGGTCCTTTACCAACCTGCGATCAAAACCCTCGACGAGAGCTTGGACATTCGCGGGCTACTTTCCAAGCTTTGGAAATCCAAGGTCAGCCAATGACGACAAGGTTCAGTATCTCAGCTCCACTGGGCGGGTCATGCCATCCCCGTGCCTGGCACGTGACTCCTGAGAGGAGCATCCTACTTGGACCTTTGCGACGGTGAGAGAGCCCTCCACAGGAGGCCAGAGGATGTGCTTCACGGGCACCTTCGGAGCCTACTTGAGTGAGTGCAGCGTCCTCACCTGGGAAGCCCTGGCCCACCAGAGGCAAGGTTGGGGGTAGGGGGAGTGGATCTGAGAAGTAGCCCGTAGCCCTCAAATCTCATCGCCTGACAACAAGCTGAAGTCAAACGTTGACAGAGAAAGAAGCACGCAGCTTCTCACCGTCCCTTCCCCCAACCACTGTCTGTCCCTTTCGTTATTTTGACATCTCTAGTGTTTCGCTTGTCCCCACATATGCTGTTACATGAGTTTCTCCAGCAGCGACCACACTTCAGTAGTAACTCACTGGCCATCAAGCATCAAGTAGCTCTGCGACGCGCTACGCAAATGTAACTCTTTACGAGATTGTTTTGATCTGAAACACACTGACTGGTGGCAGAAGATTCCTTGGTGGCAGAATGATTAATTGAAAAGGAAAGGTTTGCATGGCCTTTGGTGAAAAGGAAGAGAGAGTGGGACTAACTGAAGGCTTCTTTCAATGACCAGGAAAAGGTACAATGGGTTGAATGGTCACCGCTGCTCTGTATAATTCTATAGAGACTCAAATATTTTCCATAAGTGGGGATATAATAATTTCACGTCTATCTGTTCTGATGTCCCTTGCTACTGTGCCAAGTGGCCATTTTTTGTCACTTTGCGAGAACAGAGAATAATACAGCTCATGAACAGGCCCTTCAGCCCGCCAAGCCTGTGCTGACACATTTTGCCCTTCTATACTGAAACTGTCTTCACTTGCAGGATCCTGTATTCCCTTCTTATTCATGTATCCATCCAGGTGCTTCTTGAATGCTGATATTGTGTCCTGAAGAAGGGTTATACCCGAAACATTGACTTCTCCATCTCCTGATGCTGCCTGGCCTTGCTGTGTTCTTCCAGCCTCCTGCCTGTCTACCTTGGATTCCAACATCTGCAGTTGTTTTGTCTCTCCTCGGTCAGTGTATTCCAAGCACTCACCACCCTCTGTGTGAAAAACTTGCCTCGCACATCTCTTTTAATTTCCCCTTCCCAACCCCCACCACCCCATGAAACTGTGTCCGCTAGTAATTGACCCCGCCCCCCCCCCACCCAGGAAAAAGCCTCATACTTTCCACTCTATCCATGCCGTTCACAATCTTACAAACTTCTACCAGGTCATCCCCTCAACCTCCTGCGTTTCAGGGAAAACAGACCCAGATTATCCAACCTTTCTCCAATGCTAAAATCCCCCATTGCAGGCAACATCCTGGTGAACCTGTTCTGTAACCTCTGCAGAGGAGATAGAGTCTATAGTTGTGACAGCATGAAGTTTAACGTGGTGAAAAAAAACAGAAATTGCAGGAGACAGAAATTGTGGGGCTGGCACGGTGACTCAGTGGTTAGCACTGCTGCCTCACAGCACCAGGGTCCCAGGTTCAATTCCAGCCTCTGGCGACTGTCTGTGTGGAGTTTGCACATTCTCCCCATGTCTGCGTGGATTTCCTCCGGGTGCTCCGGTTTCCGCCCACAGTCCAAAGATGTGCGGGTTAGGGTGAATTGCTAAATTGCCCATAGTGTTAGGTGCATTAGTCAGAGGGAAATGGGTCTGTGTGGGTTACTCTTTGGAGGGTTGGGCCGAAGGGCCTGTTTCCACACTGGAGGGAATCTCATCTTAAAAAAAAAGCTCAGCAGGTCTTGCAACATCTGCGGAGAGACATCAGAGTTAATGTTTCAGGTTGAGTGATCCTTCCTCAGAAGGAAAATGTTACATAGAGAAAATAGTGTGGGGTTTGGGGGTAGGGAGTAAACAGTAGAAAGGGATTGAGCTTAAAGAGAGAGAACAGTTGGATAGACAAAGGATAATGATGTGTCTAGGAGGTGAATATCTGTTAATGGCTAACAATGGGAAAAATTTAATCTTGTGATTTGTTGCTTTAGCTTCCCCTGAAATATATTTTGCTGTGGGCTGTGTAAGAGATTTTCTTTGATGGAATTGTGTGCCTTAAAGGGACCAAACTTCTGTTTTAACATAGCCTACCAACGTGTAGTTTTCTGGCATGGAGTGAAGGGTTATTATGGGTTGTTATGTGAGCTGCAGTACATCACAGCTAAATACGGATGTGCTCAACTTCTCAATGGCGTTTTCATTGGAAACTACGATTTTGTTTTCTCTCTGAAGTGGTTTCGGAAGATGTGATAAAAGCCTTGAAAGCCCATGTAAGGAGAGAGGTCTGTGCATGGTTAATAATGCCAAATATTGAACTAGATCCAAAGATTAAAGACTGTTGCTAACACAACAAGATGGGAGATTGTAAGTCATACATAAATGGCTGCCAAATGTTTTAATTTGGCATTGTTCAGTGGTTGCCATATGTGTATTAACCCTGTCTTTCGCATTTAGATTCGCAACATCATTAAGTTTATCAGTGAAAAGCTCACTTCTGCAAAGATAATCTATATTGGCTGAAACTTGGGATTCTTCATAGCTTGTTTTATGACACTGCTCCTTGCTTTTGGGAAGAGGGGTAAAGATTTCAAACAAAACACAAAGACTGCTAAGCAATTGAGCCGAGAGTTGGAGGTTTCGACATGCACCAAAAGACAAGGGAAACTAGATCCTTCTCAGTCTTGCAAAAAGCTGTCAGTGATCTGCTTGTGGATGTATGCGGTGGTAAATGATGGAGAACAGGTTAATCAAGAAACATACTTGAGGCTGTGAGAGAAGGAGGAGGGAACAGAGATTCAAGGTCGCACAAGGCAAATTCAATATTTGGAGTCACGAAGCTATGGATGCACTGGAAAATGTTAAGACCCTGAAATCGCCTCCCTAATGGTATTATGGGTGGACTGCAGCAGTTTAAGAAGGCAGCACAATGGCTTAGCACTGCTGCCTCACAGCATTAGGGACCCAGGTTCAATTCCAACCTTGGGAGGTTGTGTCTGCAGAGTTTCCACATTCTCCCCATGGGGTTTCCTCTGGGTGCTCTGGTTTCCTCCCACAGTCCAAAGATCATAGAATCCCTACAGTGTGGAGCCAGGCCCTTTGACCCAACAAGTCCACATTGACCCTTCAAAGAATAACCCATTCACCTACCCTACTATACATTCTACCCCTGACTAATGCCCCTAACCTACACATCCCTGAACACTAGGTGCAATTTAGCTTGGCCAATCCACCCTAACCTTGCATATTTTTTGATTGCAGGAGGAAACCAGAGCACCCAGAGGAAATCCACACAGGGAGAACATGCAAACCCCAGACAGACAGTCGCCCGAGGCTGGAACTGAACCCAGGTCCCTGGCGCTGTCAGGCAGGCATTGCTAACGACCGTGCTGCCTTGTGCAGGTTAGTGTGAATTAGCCATGCTAAATTTCCTATAGTGTTCAGGGGTGTGTAGGTTAGGCACTTTAGCCATGGGAAATGCAGGGTTACAGGGATAGGGTAGGGGAATGAGTCTGGGAGGGATGGAGGGTTGGGCTGAATGGCCTATTTCCATTCCAAATCAGCTCACCACCGCCCTCTCGAGGGCAAGTTGGGACAGGCAATAAAATGCTGGCCCAGCCAATGATGCCCATGTCTCACAAAATGAATGAATAAATAAAGCGTCATTGTGGAAATAATTGGATGTCACCAAGGAAGGCATTGTAGGATCAGCCCTGAAGGACTTACATATCTGCAGCTTGTTAGGACTATCATTATGGGGAGATGGTGGGATTATCACTGAACTTGTAATCCAGAGACCTGGGCTATAATTCATTCATTTCTTAGCTCAGTGGGCTGGACGCGTGATACTGTGTGATGCCAAAGTGTGGGTTCAATTCCTGCACTGGCTGAAGTTGTAGGGCGGCACAGTGGTTAGCACTGCTGCCTCACAG
This sequence comes from Chiloscyllium plagiosum, assembly GCF_004010195.1. Taxonomy (NCBI): domain Eukaryota; kingdom Metazoa; phylum Chordata; class Chondrichthyes; order Orectolobiformes; family Hemiscylliidae; genus Chiloscyllium; species Chiloscyllium plagiosum. Next base: position 97,770,621 of record NC_057717.1, on the reverse strand, counting down.
CGTCAGAGACCTGGGTTCAATTCCCACCTCAGGCGACTGACTGTGTGGAGTTTGCACATTCTCCCCGTGTCTGCGTGGGTTTCCTCCGGGTGCTCCGGTTTCCTCCCACAGTCCAAAGATGTGCAGGTTAGGTGAATTGGCCATGCTAAATTGCCTGTAGTGTTAGGTGCAGGGGTAAGTGTAGGGGAATGGGTCTGGGTGGGTGCGCTTCGGCGGGTTGGTGTGGACTTGTTGGGCCGAAGGGCCTGTTTCCACACTGTAAAGTAATCTAATCTAATCTAAAGTAATCTAATCTAATAATGCACTGCTGACGCAGGTTCAAATCCCATCAGGTCAGCTGGTGAGAATAACCTGGAATGGTAAAGTCATTTGGTGCAATGATTGAATGCAGTAAGCCTAGAATCCATACAGTGTGGAAACAGGCCATTCAGTCAACGAGTCCATACTGACCCTCCAAGAGCACATCCCTGGACACTATGGGTAATTTAGCATGGCCGATCCACCTTAACCTGCACATCCCTGAACATTATGGGTAATTTAGCATGGCCAATCCACCCTAACCTGCACATCCCTGGACACTATGGGTAATTTAGCATGGCCAATCCACTCTAACCTGCACATCCCTGGGCATTATGGGTAATTTAGAATGGTCGATCCACCCTAACCTGCACATCCCTGGACACTATGGGTAATTTAGCATGGCCAATCCACCCTAACCTGCACATCCCTGGGCATTATGGGTAATTAGAATGGTCAATCCACCCTAACCTGCACATCCCTGAGCATTATGGGTAATTTAGCATGGCGAGCCCACCCTAACCTGCACATCCCTGGGCATTATGGGTAATTTAGAATGGTCAATCCACCCTAACCTGCACATCCCTGGGCATTATGGGTAATTAGAATGGTCAATCCACCCTAACCTGCACATCCCTGAGCATTATGGGTAATTAGAATGGCCAATCCACCCTAACCTGCACATCCCTGGGCATTATGGGTAATTAGAATGGTCAATCCACCTTAACCTGCACATCCCTGAGCATTATGGGTAATTTAGCATGGCCAATCCACCCTAACCTGCACACCGTTTGGACAGTTGGAGGAAACCCGAACGGAAACAGGGAGAACGTGCTAGACTTCACACAGACAGTCGCCTGAGGCTGGAATCGAACCTGGGTCTCTGGTGCTGGGAGGTAGCAGTACTGACTACTGAGCCACCATGACATTGTTGTAAATAATTGTTGCAATTAATAACACTTGTTCTCTCATGTTGCTCACCAGAGAGCTGGTCTAAAAGCGGGAGTCCACATATCCAGGGGGCACCATTATGAGGAATGGGAGGAGAGGAGTGGGGACGGTGGTGGACATTGTGATGGCAAGGGGAAGGCGAGCCCAGAGGTGAGTGGTGTTGGGGGGAGAGATAGATACCTTTTGGGGGAAGGGAGAGTGGGTGGGACACTACCACCACACCACGGGAATCGTTTCCCTCAACCTTCTAAGCTCGTTGGGGGGATAAAATCCAAGGTCAGGTATCGTATCCTTGCACGTTTTAAACCCCGGTGAATCAGCAGGCTGAGACCCGGGATGTGGTGCCCAGATCTGAACATTGTTCTCCAGATGGGATCTGACCGAAGCTCCGTGCAAGTCTGGCATTACTTCCTCTCCTTTGTAATCCAGCCCCAGCCCCCTTGAGATGAACGCCAACATTCCATTAGCCTTTTTGATTAGCGCTACTACAGTCAGTATAGTGGTATGGGTTTTTAGATGTATAGATTGTTAAAGCTGTGGGTATTTCCTTGCCATCTGTTGTCAATTGCAGGCTGTTAGAATGTCTATTTTTTCATCATATGTACAGTCATTTCTTGGACTCTGTGCACACTGAGAAAGCATTGCATGCTGTGCAGATCCCAAAACTTCCTTGTACTTCGATTCTCGTGCAGCATATACGCTATTTTTTAATTTGCTCTTTCATGGGGTGTGGGCGTTGTTGGCAGACCCAGCATTTTGTTACTCATACCTAACTGTCCTTGAATTGAGTCTTTCAGAAGACTCAGCAACTTTACTGTGGGTTTAGCATGTCGCATGTAGTATCAAACAGGGTAAGGCAGCACATTTTTCTCCCTAAAGGGCATTCGTGAAAGACGGAGGCTTTTTTTCAGCATTAGTTCACTGAGACTGGCTTCCGATTCCAGTTTATTAGTTGAATTTCACCAGTTCCTGCAGTGGGAATTTGAACCCATGCGCTCAGAGCATTAGTCTGGGACTCTGAGTGGCTGAAGCTGTGATATTGCTACAATGCAAATAGCGAATCTCAGTCCCTGAGACAGTGTCCAAGATTTGAAAAGAATAGAATAGAATCTCTACAGTGTGGAAACAGGCCATTCAGCTCATCAAGTCCACACTGACCTTCTGAAGAGCATCCAACCCAGACCTACCCCCATACCTTATCACTCCACCTTTCCCATGGCTAAACCACATGGCCTGCACATCTCATAGAACATAGAACATAGAACAATACAGCACAGAACAGGCCCTTCGGCCCACGATGTTGTGCCGAACATTTGTCCTAGCTTAAGCACCCATCCATGTACCTATCCAATTGCCACTTAAAG
>NC_057717.1:97754730-97767426 GCF_004010195.1 Chiloscyllium plagiosum | reverse complement strand
AGAACTGATCCCTACGGAACTCCACTTGTAACTGGGTTCCAGGCTGAATATTTACCATCTACCACCACTCTCTGACTTCGACCGGTTAGCCAGTTTTCTATCCAATTGGCCAAATTTCCCTCTATCCCATGCCTCCTGACTTTCCGCATCTCTGGACACTATGGGCAATTTACCTGACCTGCACATCTTTGCAGGAACCCAGAGCACTCAGAAGAAACCCACACAGACACGGGGAGAACATGCAAACTCCACACAGATAGTCTCCTGAGACTGGGATCGAACCCAGGTCCCATGAGGCAGCAGTGCTAACCACTGAGCTGCCAGAGTGCCCAATTATAGGAGCTCCATGTATTTATATCTATCTTTTATACTTATCCCTGTGTGAAACATCATGGAATTCAGTCTCTGTTAAAAGGATAACAAATACATAATGAAAACATAAACTCAGCAGGTCTGGCAGCATCCATGGAGAGAAAGCAGAGTTAACATTTCATATGGGTTAAATTTAGGGTATTATTTGGTGAACGACAAAATATCTTCTGGTGGACCCCTGCTCTCTGATCATAAAGTGGAGCAGGGGTTCCTTTTATGATATTTGAGAACGCCCTGTAATGCTAAAAGAAGTGAAATGAAATCACAGGGGATGTAACTCTGTGCACGTCTGGGAAAACTGGATACCTTACTTGAAACTGTCTGGAAATATCACCTACCCTTGTACAAGTAAAGTTTTCTGACCACAGCCTTGTGATCTTGTGGTGAGTGCCAGAAAAGCAACCCTCCTATATGACCCCAAGATACAGGAACAGAATTAAGCCATTTGGCCTATTGGGTCTGTGCTCTCCCATTCAATCATGGTTGATGTGTTTCTCAAACCCTATTCTCCTGCTTTCTTCCTGTAACCCTTGATCCTCATACCTATCAGGATTCTGTCTGGCTTTTCCCATGCTAACTCTTCCAATACTCTGCTGGCTAATCGCCCATCTCTCTGTAAACCTCAGCACATGGAAGACTACCTCCTGTATCCTTACATGCACCAATCCTCTTTGGCCAATGCCCATGATCTCCCTGACTTATTTTGTCTCCTGGGTCAGCGATGCCTCAACTTTGAAGACCTGATGCATTCAACTCCCTCCCTAGCCTTACCCACCTTATCTCTGTCACCTTCTCCAACCCACCAAGAGGTACTGCATTGCCCTCTCTTCCTGTACTCAGACACTGATGGCTGTAGATGTCATCTCTCTAGCAACCAAATGTGGCATTCCCTCCTGAAGAGACTTTCAGCCTCTCTATCCCCCTTTAAATTCACCAAAGATCCTCAGACTGCACCTGCCAAATCCACGGCCACTTCCACCTCGAAGGACAGGGGTAGCAGATACAGGGGAACACCACCATCTGCAAGTTTGCCTCCGAGCTACTCACCATCCTGACTTGGAAATATATCACCATTCCTTCACTGTTGCTGGTTCAAAATTCTGGAATTCCATCCCTCACAGCATTGTGGGTCTACCCTACAGCACATGGACTGCGCTGTTCAAGTAGGCAGCTCACTCCCACCTTCTCAAGGGGCAACTAGGGACGGGGCAATAAATACTGGCCCAGCCAGTGACATCCACATCCCACAAATGAATTTTAAAAGAATGTCCTTATGAACCAATCCTTTTCAATCACCTGTCCTGATGTTCCCTAGTGCCAAGCTTTGCCATGTTACAACATTATTGGCGCTATATAAATGTAGATACCATACAGGTGAATTGCTTGCATTAAGGCTTAGCCCCCGAAGGGTTCAGATCCCTTTGACATTTTGCAATTCATCTTCATTCTCTTCAGTTCCCTGTCCAAAGTCAAGTCTGACCCACTGTGTCATGACCTCCATCCTGGGTAGGTGAAGGAAGCAGGTCCTAAATCCACCCAACCCCTGGAGAATCCCGACAGTGTGGAAGCAGGCTATTCAGCCCATTGAGTCCACACCAACCCTCTGAAAAGCAGCCCTCTCATATGATCCCAAGATACAGCCATTTGGCCCATTGGGTCTGCTCTCCCATGCAATCATAGTTGATGTGTTAGCAGGTTTTGAGAAGATTTGTAGCTCAGGTTGAGGTTCTGGATGTAGGTTTGCTCACTGAGCTGGAAGGTTCATTTTCAGACGTTTCATACCATACTCAGTAACATCTTCTGTGAGCTTCCAAATGAAGCACTGGTGGTGTAGCCCGCCTTCTATTTATGGTATATGTAAATATATATAAATAAAAATATAAATAGATACATATAAATAGAAAGCGGGCTACACCCTCAGTGCTTCATCTGGAGGCTCACTGAAGATGTTACCTAGTATGGTGATGAAGCGTCTAAAAATGAACCTTCCAGCTCAGCGAGCAAACCTTCTTCCAGGTTGGCATGTTTCTCAAACCCATTCTCCTGCCTGCTCCCTGTAACCCTTGATCCCCTTACCTATCAGGATTCTGACTTAACTACACTGAATGACTCGGCCTCCACAGCCTTCTGTGGCAACGTGTTTCACAGATAGGCCTCCTTCAGGCTGAAGACATTCTTCCTCAAGAAGAGTACTAGAAAAGAGTGAGTATACATTGCAGGATGATGGGAATGAATAAGTTGGTGGTGATCAGGAAACTTTGATACCCACTGTCACACCTTTCTGAGACTCAGGCGAAGGGGAGAGGAAGCACTGTAATCGATATTCTATAATATTAAACTATTGATAGAGAGTTATTGCACCAGCAATGTTCTGTGGCAATGAGGTCCGTAGAGTCACCACCTTCTGATGAAGAAATTCCTCCTCATCTCAGTTCCCCCTTCACCCCCTTCACTGTGTCCTGGGATAGAACATGAGAACTAGCAGCAGGAGTAGGCCACTCAAGCCAGCCCTACCTTTAATACAAACTCATCTCAGCCTCAAATGCATTTTCCTTCTCAATTTCCGTAACCCATTACTAGCTAATAATCGATCTCCTCCTTAACTTGACTCAGTGTCCCAACATCCAGTCCTCACTGAGGTAATGAATTCCACAGATTCATGACAGGGAAGCAATGTCTCCTCATCACTGTTTTAAATCTGCTACTCCTTATCCTAAAACTATGACCTCTCGTTCTCGCATGAGGAAACATCCTCTCTGTGTCTACTTAGTCAATCCCCTTTAACAACTTATGTCCCTCCATTAGATCTTCTCTCATTCTTTTAAACTCTGGAAAGTTGGTCAGCAGTCACTCTTCGATAAGGTGGAGACAGAGAGAGACAGGAGCCTCAGAGTAGAAACACTCTAGCCTAGTACAGACGATGCCAAGAGGATAGAACAATGCAGGCTTGAGTCTATTGAAACACACAGTCCACGAAGACAGGAGCCATTGCACGAAGCACTAATCTGGTAAAGATGAAGAGACTGAATCTCTTCATGGAAGAAATATCTGCGCCGTGAGCAATTCTTGTTCCAACCCCTGAGCAGAGTCTTGTTACGTGTGACTGCTGATGTGACTGCTACATCACAACACATCTGACAGGCTCTTCTGCGTATGCCTGAAAGCCTACATCAGCAACATAAAGTGTAGGCCAAACCATGACCTAATTGGGGAGCAATGAAAAAGTTTAATGGAGTGGATAAAAGTTTAATGCTGGGGGAGAGCAGAAGTGGAGTCCACCAATGTAAGATGGCCACCGAGAAACTCAGCAGAAAATCCAGAAGAAAATTCTTCGCCTAGAGAGAATTGGGAGCTTGCAATATCAGAACATTATTTGGAGATGCCGATGTTGGACTGGGGTGTACAAAGTTAAAAATCACGCACCATCATACTCCACAATCACCTGATGAAGGAGCAGTGTTCCGAAAGCCAGTGCTGCCAAATATAACCTGGACTATAACCTGGTGCTGTGTGATTTTTAACAATGTCAGAATAGATATTTTCTCAGGCTGCACACCAGGTGGCACTGTCCTGGGAGTTTACATCTGAGTTTGGTGCAGGAAAGCCCCTTAGTCCTAAGGTAAGGTGTGGAGTTGTTGCTTCATCCAGGATTAGCCAAACTGACCCACCACACAAACTCAATGTTTCTTTGTTCTTACTGATCTTATGATCAGTCGACACGTTTATCCAGTGAGCTCAATTAATTAAAACTTGGATTGATGTCTCCTGGTGAAGATTTGGAGAGGTGTTGATAATGGGATGGCCGAGAGCAAAGCAGTAAAAATCTGTCTGGAATGTGACAGCACAGTAAGATGTTTGAGAAAATTGCATTTGTGCATTTTTGTCCACTGGAAGCTACCGTATGCACACGTACCAGCAGAGGGAGTCTGTTAGGAAGAGGTAATGTAGGATCTGTGCTTATCAGTTCTTGCAGTTGTACTTCAGGCTGGATAAGGAACTGCTTCTGTCCTGAGAAAACTGAGAAGTTGAAGAGAAAAGGTAACATTTTAGATTTCCCTTTGGTTTTTGGTGAACTTTCATAGCAGCTGTAGAGTGACTGGCCCGGGGTATAAAACGTACCGTAGATTATGTAGTTATGTTGCAACATTTTGGCAGAGGACCACTATAAGAACGAGTAAAGTGTTCATGCTTTCATCCATTTTCTTTTAATTATATTTGAATTACATCCCAGATTTATGTGAAATCTACACCCTAAGGAAAGTTCTTTGATATGACGAGGCCAGCACCTGCAGTACAGATAGTTTACGCTGCCATATTCAAAGGTTCAACATTAGGATAATTTTAATTTTCCAATTTTCTTCCTGTTTTCTCTCCACAGCAGCTCACATAGGTTCATATAGCACGGAAACAGACCCTTTGGTCTAACGCATCTGCACCAACCAGACATCCCAATCTGAATTAGTCCGATTTGCCAGTATTTGGTCCATATCTCTTTAAACCCTTCCTATTCATGTACCCATCCAGATGCCTTTTAAACGCTGTAATTGTACCAGCCTCCACCACTGCCTCTGTGTGAAAAAAAAGCCCGTAGGCCCTTTTAAATCTTTCCCCTCTCACCTTAAACCTATGCGCTCTAGTTTTAGACTCCCCTACCTCAGGGAAAAGACCTTGTCTAGTTACCCTATCCGTGCCCCTCGTGATTTTCTGAACCTGTATAAGGTCACGCCTCGGCCTCTGACGCTCCAGGGAAAACATCCTCAGCCTCTCCCAATAGCTCAAACTCTCCAACCCTGGCAAGCTCCTAGTAAATCTTTTTCTGCACCCTTTCCAGTTTAATGATATCCTTCCTATAGCTGGGCAGTTTACATACAAGCTTTAATGTGAAGTGCAAGTCCCACTGGATGTGATGAGAAGGGATTGCTTTGAAAATGTTGCTGACATAAGCTTTCAGGCATATGCAGAAGAGCCTGTCAGATGTGTTGTGATATAGCAGTCACACATAGTGAGACTCTGCTCAGAGGCTGGAACAAGAATCTCTCACAGCACAGATATCTTCTGCCTTATCATCATGGATGCAGTGTTAATACATAGTGTTTGAAAAACACCTTGAGGTCTGTTTCACCTTATCTGAACAGACAAATCCACACCAAAACAAGAATGGTCAAAGTGGTTAGTTCTGAGGAGTTATGAAAGTTGAGGGAAACAGTGCGTTCTCAGGGGACTATTACAAATAGTTGTGAAAAGAGAGGAGGATGCAAGAGGTTACAGCAATAACTAATGGGTATCAGGACTTGGAGGTGCTGGTGTTGGATTGGGCTGGACAAAGTTAAAACTCACACAACACCAGTAGAGCACAGAATCCAGGTTACAGTCCGATAGGTTTATTTAGATGCATTAGCTTTTGGAGTGTCACTCATTCATCACCTGATGGAGGAGCAACATTCCGAAAGCTAGTGCTTCCAAATAAACCTGTCGGACTATAACCTGGACTCTGTGCTCTACTGTCTGTTCCGTGGGACGCACACTGAGGCAAACATTGACTGCGCCTGGAGGACCATCAACGCGGTGAAAGACACTCTTTGGTCTGTTTGAAAGTTGTTGGTCTTCCAGAGCAGGGAGTTGACCCTGACCGAGTGGCACAGTTCAAGGTCCAGGACTACGTGCTGAGGGGTGCACTAAAGCTTGGGGCAGCTGCCGCCAAGGTGCAGTGAGGAAAGACCATCGTCTGAAGGTATGAGGGTCAGTTTTTAGACCCTCTCATCACCTCCGTGTTGGTCGAGTGGATGGAAAGGTGGCAAATGGAATTCAGTCAGGAGTAGCGAGAGGGTATGCATTTGTGGAGGACCAGAAAAGCATGGAGAAACTTGATAAACAGGATAGTGAGATGGGTAGAGAGAGTGAGAAGCCCAGGAATGTGTGTCCACTGGTCATGGAAGATGGGAGATAGGTGGACAAGATGGACAAGAAGGCACATGGGATACATTCCTTCATTAGATTAGGTTTGGGTCAGCAGGGATTTGATGCTTGAATGATATAAAGACACTGGTCAGGCCACATTGGGAAGTTTGTGTAAAATTCTAGTCACAAGGTGGACATCATTGCTCTTGAGAAAGAGTGCAGAGGACATTTGTGATTAGATTAGATTACTTACAGTGTGGAAACAGGCCCTTTGGCCCAACAAGGCCACACCGACCCTACACTACGGGCAATTTAGCGTGGCCAATTCACCTAACCTGCACATTTTTTGGACTGTGGGAGGAAACCGGAGCACCCGGAGGAAACCCACGCAGACACGGGGAGAATGTGCAAACTCCACACAGGCAGTTGCCTGAGGCGGGAATTGAACCTGGGTCTCTGGCGCTGTGAGGCAGCAGTGCTAACCACTGAGCCACCGTGCCGCCCATGAGAATGTTGTTGCCAGGACTTGAAAATCACAGCTGTGAGGGAAGATTGGGTAGTTTAGAGGTGTTCTCCTTAGACCAGAGGGGATGACTTAATGGAAGTGTATAATGAGAGGTTTGGATAATGTGGATGTGGGTCAGTTACCAGGGTAGGCACAAGATTTTAAGATGATTGGTACTGGGCTGAGAAGAGGCAATTGGAGAAAATAGCTTTCACCCAGAGGCTGGTGGGTGTCTGGAATTCACTGCCCAGTCCAATGGTTGAGCTGAAAACCCTCCTTTCACTGAAGAGGGACCCTGGATCAACACCTGAAGCAGTAGAACCTGCGAGGCTATGGATCAGGAGCTGGGAGGTGGGCCGAGAATAAGGGGGCTGGTTAGACGACAGATGTGATGGGCTGAATGGTCTGTCTCCGTGCGATCATTTCTCGATTAGATTTGGATTTTGTTGTCACGAGTACAGGAGTACAGTGAAAAATGTATCATGTCACCACACACGGTGCCATCTTAGATGTAAAGGTCCCTGGGTACAAACAAAACGTAGTTACAAATGGAAAAAGAAACAGAGTTCCGAAAAAAAATTCACAGAATAAGTGGAAAGATAAAAAAAAGGTAATAGTTAACATTAAAGCTTTCTTAATTTAAACATGAAAAATAAAGGAATTATGTGAAAAGGTCAGCAGGCTTTGAAGAGGCCTCAGCTTGTCTCGCTCTCTGGGAGACCTTAGCTGCTCTCCCCTCCATTCCACCTACCGACCCTCCCTTCCAGCTACCAATCAGATTCATTCCTCCCATCGACCAACCAGGTTTGTACCCACCACCTGTCCTCACCAATCAGTACCTCACCACTCTGCCCCTCTCCCCATCCATAACCCTTCCAACCCCCACACCCTTCACCGCCATCTTAGATACAAAGATCCCTGGGTACAAAAAAAAATAGGTACAAAATGGAAAAAGAAGCAAAGTTTAGGAAAAAAATGTTAAGCATTACCTTCTCCCTTCACCTCCCCCCCCCTCCCTCCCCCCCCCCCACCCAAAGTCCTGAAGAAGGGTTATAACCAAAATGTTTACTTCCCCACTGCCTGATGCTGCCTGGTTTACTGCGTTCTTCCAGCATCCTGCTGAGATACAAGCAAGAACCAACGAGAGACCAGGCCGAGATACCGCCATGCCAGAGCAAGAGACAGGGCAGAGGCACCGTTACAAGATAAGAATTATCATGAGTGAGCAGCCAGGAAACAGAGATAGATTTGGCAACTGACGATCTGAATTGGGGTACAATGCTGATGTAAGCCAGTGTGGATTCAGACACACAAGGATTGACTTCAAGGATGTCTGAAGAGCTTTCAACTTTTGAAGAGGTGGGAAGCAGAAAGTAATCCTCATATTTAAAAGAAAGAAAACAAATACGCCCGCCCCCCAAGTGTCTGATGTAATACAACAGTGTGTCTAATGTTGTCTAATTGTTTCTATTGAAGCAAATTCAAACTTGTAGGTTGGGACAAAATGCCTCGAGGATGAAAATTAGCTTATTTTTATGTTTGCGGTCCTATTTTATTCTTTTTGTACAATCAATACATCTGTTTGGCGTTCCATCAATAAAGAACACATGTGGCAGATGGAGCTCAGTCGAGACCTTACCAGAAAATATTTTCAAAATTCCATCAAATAACAGACAAAAAGCAAACATCAAACGTTCAGCTCCCATCAGTGAGAACGTGATGCTGTGAGTCAGTGGGTTAGAGTCCCCTTCAGTTGTAGGGAGGGGGGATTTCTCACTCCCGGAATGCTGTCCTGTGAGCAAGGCTGGCAACTTCCTGGCGGTGAGCAGTTGTGTGTGGGCGGGACTCTGTTTGACTGTCTGTCGGACAGAAGCCTAAAGACCTGCTGCCCGTCGCTAACCAAGCAGCGGTGAGAAGGGTAAGGGGTCACTTTGGAAGTTGGGATCCTCAGCCAAGAGGGAGCGGTAGCTAATCGGCAAGTCTGAAAGACGGTTAAAAAGTCAGAGCAGGGTGTTTCAGCGAACTATGGCAGGATAACGGTTACGAACCATTGGGCAAGAGAGGTCCTGTTTTGTGTGGCGGATGAGACAGATTGACGCGTGGCCTGACCCGAGAAGGGAAGGCGCAAAATTGGGAATTCCTGCATCCATTAAGATATACCAGGGATTTCTGAGAAATCAGTGGCTTGGCTTCCGAGGGTAGATTTGGGACAGGACAGGCTTGACTCCACTCCAGCTGACATGACGGACTGGTCTTGACAAGGTGAGATGGGAAAGCGAGCCCAGAATGAGGGAACACTGAAGGGTCATCCTTTTAGGGGTCAGAGATTAGATTTCTTTATTTCCTCATGAGAATTTTGGAACCCTATGCCTCAGAAATAATGAAGGTGGGGATGTTGAGTAGTTTTTAAGGCGGGGGGGTTAGGTGAGGGGTCAAAGGTTATAGGGGAAGGTGGCAATGTGGGATTTAGAACACCAACTGATCAGCCATGACTTAATGAATGGTGGAGTTGGCTCAAGAGGCTGAAAGGCCTATGTCTGACTGTAATTTGTATGTCTGTGTGTTTTGACTGCATTTGACAAGTGGCCTAATTGTTGGGAGCACTCTGGTCTCTGAATCAGAAGATTGAGAGTTTAAGTCCCTGTGCTGCATTTTGGGGAAAGCAAATCTTAGCAGGACTTATACACTTAATGGTAAGGTCCAAGGGAGTGTTGCTGAACAAAGAGACCTTGGAGTGCAGGTTCATAGCTCCTTGAAAGTGGAGTCGCAGGTAGATAGGATAGTGAAGAAGGCGTTTCGTGAGAGGGAAAAGATATAAAAGAGACCTAAGCGACAACTTTTCCACACAGAGGGTGGTACGTGTATGGAATGAGCTGCCAGAGGAAGTGCTGGAGGCTGGTACAATTGTAACATTTAAGAGGCATTTGGATGGGTATATGAATAGGAAGGGTTTGGAGAGATATGGGCCAGGTGCTGGCGGGTGGGACTAGATTGTGTTGGGATATCTGGTCGGCATGGACGGGTTGGACCGAAGGGTCTGTTTCCGTGCTGTATATCTCTATGACTCTAAGTCCCATTAGCAGAATCATAGAGTCATACAGCACAGAAACAGAGACTTTCTGCCCAACTCGTCCATGCTGACCAGATATCCTAAACCGATCGAGTCCCATTTGCCATATCTCTCTAAACCCTTCTTATTCATGTACCCATCCAGACAGCTTCCAAATGCTGTAACTGTACCAGCCTCCACCACTTCCTCTGGCAGCTCATTCCATACACGCACCACCCTCTGCATGAAAATGTTGCCCCTTAGGTTCCTGTTAAATCTTTCCCCTCTCTCTTTAAACCTATGCCCTCTAGTTCTGGACTCCCTAACGCTGTGGAAAAGACCCAAGAACAAAATCTAGACTGACGCTCCCAATGCAGCTCATGATCAATAGGTGTGCTCTCTTTCCTACGCAATGTTAGAACTGTGTGTGTATCTGCCAAACAAAGGCAAGATTGTTGAGATCGAAAGGACAGGCAATGGGAGTGGTGGTAGTGGTGAGAGGTGGTGGTTTCTAATCTAAGCTGCTTGATCATAAACTACAGGAATAGACTATGAGATGTCTCCCAAGGAATATTTGCAGAGGGGATCCAGGCCTAGGCAAACTTCCACATGTGGAAGTCGCTCACATGCCCAGGATATTATCTCCCTTGGCGGGGCGCGGAGGGATGCCCAAGTGATATTATCCCTCCGTCATTAATCCACAGACTCTGGCAATGTCCTGGGGTCGAATCCCACTGTGGGAGGTGGTGCAATTTGAATTCAATGAAAATCTGGAATTTGGAGTCAAATGATGACCATGGGACTGTTTTGTGAATCCCTGCAGTGTGGAAGCAGGCCATTCAGCCCATCAATTCGACACTGACTCTCTGAAGAGCATCCCACCCAGACCCTATCCCTGATTTCCCATGGCTAACCCACCTAGCCTGGACACAATGGGCAATTTAGCATGGCCGATCCACCCTAACCTGTGTAACTTTGGACACTTATAGTCCAACAGCTTTATTTGGAGCACTGCTCCTTCTGCTCATATTTCCAAATAAACCCATTGGACTATAACCTGGTGATTAGATTCCCTACAGTACGGAAACAGGCCCTTCGGCCCAACAAGTCCACACTGCCCCTCCAAAAAACAACCCACCCAGACCCATTCCCCTACCTTATATTTACCCCTGACTAACGCACCTAACACTATGGGCAATTTAACACGGCCAATTCACCTGGCCGGAGTGTGGGAGGAAACCGGAGCACCCGGAGGAAACCCACGCAGACATGGGAAGAACATGCAAACTCCACCCGAGGCTGGAATCGAACCCGGGTCCCTGGCGCTGTGCGGCAGCAGTGCTAACCACTGACCCATCGTGGCGCCTTGTGGTGTTGTGTGATTTTTAACTTTTAAGAAGGAGCGGGGTTTCTCTGTATTTCCCCGACATAGGCAGGGTGAGGAGAACACAGAAACTGATATCCTGCCACTTGTCAAAGTATTTTATTTCTTATTCCAGGTCTTTTGGAGCTCTGCCCAGAGATTTAACTTGCGCTTTTCTCTTTCCCACAGTTCTTTCATGTTATTTTCTCTGTTTATTTCCTTTATTGCTGCCTGGCTCCTACCCTCTTGCATGTGCCTCATTTTTTCCATTGCAAGTCATCCTGACACCCACAAAAGGTAAATCCAGCCTCCAGGCCTTATCTGTTCAGTTCTTGTTTCCATGGATTGTTCAAGGACACCCGGAGGGGCAAGATATTGTATATTGCATTTAGTCAAATGGTATTCGCTTTGATTTTAAATTAGCCCCTCCAGCTGTGTGAGAAATAAAAACTCCAGTCAACAGACATGAATGAGGTTGCATCCCCTCAAAGATGGCTTCCTGATTTCAGTTCACACCTTGTTATGGGAGGTGTGAGGCATGTCCGTATTTGCACTGTAACTTTCTCATCAGCGCTGCTCTTGAATACCTCAGCTGTTAGCTTCTTCACACCTCACACTTGGTTTCCTCTGTGCGTTCAAATTCTGTCCATAGCCCCTGAGCTGAACCTTGGTCACGAAAGGTACATTGGCACCCACACGGATAGTGTTGTGCAGACTACCCTATTCCCTATCAAGATGGGAAGTTTCTGCACACAGAATCTTCCAAATTCTCTATCCCAGAGGATTACTTTCATTACTGAAATGATTTGGGTCGGGGATGGACAGAGGTTTGCTCTTGCAGGATGTCAAAGGAAGGATAGGAATATGGAGTGGGAACAAAATATTAGCCAGAGCTAGCCTATGGCCTACTGCCACTACTACTGATGTTAAACCTTCCCGAAATCACTCTCCAACTCTTTGCTGTTAAAGCCCTTTCTTCGTCCATCTGTCCCAATACGTCATGTATCTCCGTATCAAGCATTGAGATGCTTTACTGCATTAAAGCTGGACAGCTGCAAGTCAGTTACACACAATAATGTATGAGTCACAATGCTAGGCCGCACAAACGAATGGACTCTGACATTAGACATCTCTAAGTTTGCTGACTTGGTAAGAGGAGCCTGTTGCAATCGTGTGAGTGAGAAGACTGTGCCCCAGTGCGAGAGAGAGGGGAGAGTGCCCCAGTACGAGGGAGAGGGGAGCGGGCCCCAGTGCGAGAGAGAAGGGAGTGTGCCCCAGTGTGAGGGAGAAGGGAGCGGGCCCAAGTGCGAGAGAGAAGGGAGTGTACCCCAGTGCGAGGGAGAGGGGAGCGGGCCCCAGTGCGAGAGAGAGGGGAGTGTGCCCTAGTGCGAGAGAGAGAGAGAGGAGTGTGCCCCAGTGCGAGGAAGAGGGGAGTGTGCCCCAGTGCGAGGGAGAGGGGAGCGGGCCCCAGTGCGAGAGAAAGGGGAGTGTGCCCCAGTGCGAGGGAGA
>NC_057717.1:97736732-97752343 GCF_004010195.1 Chiloscyllium plagiosum | reverse complement strand
CGTCTCTTTCTTGCACTGGGGCCCGCTCCCCTCTCCCACACACTGTGGTACACTCCCCTCTCTATCGCACTGGGGCACACTCCCCTCTCTCTCGCACTGGGGCAAACTCCCCTCTCTCTCGCACTGGGGCACACTCCCCTCTTCCTCGTACGGGGGCAAACTCCCCTGTCTCTCTCTCTCTCACACTGGGGCACACTCCCCTCTCCATCGCACTGGAGCACACTCCCCTCGCCTTCGCACTGGGGCACGCTCCCCTCTCCCTCACACTGGGGCACGCTCCCCTCTCTCTCGGACTGGGGCACGCTCCCCTCTCTCTCGGACTGGGGCACACTCCCTTCTCTCTCGCACTGGGGCCCGCTCCCCTCTCCCTCGCACTGGGGCACACTCCACTCTCCTTCGCATTGGGGCACGCTCCCCTCTCCCTCACACTGGGGCACACTCCCTTCTCTCTCGCACTGGGGCCCGCTCCCCTCTTCCTCGCACTGGGGCACATTCCTCTCTCTCTCGCACTGGGACACACTCCCCTCTCCCTCGCACTGGGGCACACTCCCGTCTCCCTCGCACTGGGGCACGCTCCCCTCTCCCTCACACTGGAGCACACTCACCTCTCCCTCACACTGGGACCCGCTCCCCTCTCCCTCACACTGGGGCCCACTCCCCTCTCTCTCGCATTGGGGCACACTGACCTCTCTCTCGCACTAGGACACATTCCCTTCTCTTTCTTGCACTGGGGCCCGCTCCCCTCTCCCACACACTGTGGTACACTCCCCTCTCTATCGCACTGGGGCACACTCCCCTCTCCCTCGCACTGGGGCCCGTTCCCCTCCCTCTTGCAGTAGGGCCCGTTCCCCTCTCTCTCGTACTGGGGCACGCTCCCCTCTCTCTCGCACTGGGGCATGCTCCCCTC
Organism: Chiloscyllium plagiosum; assembly: GCF_004010195.1. NCBI lineage: Eukaryota > Metazoa > Chordata > Chondrichthyes > Orectolobiformes > Hemiscylliidae > Chiloscyllium > Chiloscyllium plagiosum. The sequence continues at coordinate 97,751,436 of NC_057717.1, read as the reverse complement.
TCCCTCGCACTGGGGCACACTCCCCTCTCTCTTGCACTAGGGCACACTCCCCTCTCTCTCGCACTGGGACCCTCTCCCCTCTCCCTTACACTGGGGCACGCTCCCCTCTCCCTCGCACTGGGACCCTCTCCCCTCTCCCTTACACTGGGGCACACTCCCCTCTCTCTTGCACTAGGGCACACTCCCCTCTCTCTCGCACTGGGACCCTCTCCCCTCTCCCTTACACTGGGGCACGCTCCCCTCTCTCTCGCACTGGGGCATGCTCCCCTCTCCCTCCCACTCGGGCACACCCCCCTCTCCCTTGCATTGCGGCACACTCACCTCTCCCTCACACTGGGGCACGCTCCCATCTCCCTCGCACTGGGGCACGCTCCCCTCTCCCTCGCACTGGGGCACGCTCCCCTCTCCCTCGCACTGGGGCACACTCCCCTCTCCCTCACACTGGGGCGCGCTCCTCTCTCCCTCGCACTGGGGCACATTCCTCTCTCTCTCGCACTGGGGCACACTCCCCTCTTCCTCGCACTGGGGCCCGCTCCCCTCTCTCTCGCATTGGGGCACGCTCCCCTCTCTCTCGCATTGGGGCACGCTCCCCTCTCCCTCGCACTGGGGCACGCTCCCATCTCCCTCGCACTGGGGCACGCACCCCTCTCTCTCACACTGGGGCACACTCACCTCTCCCTCACACTGGGATCCGCTCCCCTATCCCTAACACTGGGCCACGATCCCCTCTCCCTCGCACTGAGGCCCGCTCCCCTATCCCTCACACTGGGCCACGATCCCCTCTCCCTCGCACTGGGGCCCGCTCCCCTCACCCTCGCACTGGGGCACACTCCCCTCTCCCTCGCACTGGGGCACGCTCTCCTCTCCCACGCACTGGGGCACACTCCCCTCTCTCTTGCATTGGGGCCTGCTCCCCTCTCACTCGCACTGGGGCCCGCTCCCCTCTCTCTCGCACTGGGGCACACCCCCCTCTCCCTCGCACTGGCTCACGCTCCCCTCTCCCTCGCACTGGGTCACGCTCCCCTCTCCCTCGTACTGGGCAGACTCCCCTCTCTCTCTCGCACTGGGGACACACTCCCCTGTCCCTCGCACTGGGGCCCACTCCCCTCTCCCTCGCACTGGGGGCCGCTCCCCTCTCCCTCACACTTTGGCCTGTTCCCCTCTCTCTCGCACTGGGGCCCGTTCCTCACACTCTCGCACGGGGGCCCGCTCCCCTCTCCCTCGCACTGGGGCACACTCCCCTCTCTCTCGCACTGGGGCAAACTCCCCTCTCTCTCGCACTGGGGCACACTCCCCTCTTCCTCGTAAGGGGGCAAACTCCCCTGTCTCTCTCTCTCTCACACTGGGGCACACTCCCCTCTCTCTCGAACATGGTCCCGCTCCCCTCTCCCTCGCACTAGGGCCCGCTCCTCTCTCCCTCGCACTGGGGCCCGCTCCCCTCTACCTCACACAGGGGCACACTACCCTCTTCCTTGCACTGGGGCCCGCTTCCCTCAGCCTTGCACTGGGGACCCACTCTCTTCTCCCTCACACTGGGGAGCACTCTCTTCTCTCCCCCGCACTGGGGCACATTCCCGTCTGTCTCGCACTGGGGCCCGCTACCCTCTCCCTCGCACTGGGGCAAACTCCCCTCTCCCTCGCACTGGAGCACACTCCTCTCTCCTTCGCACTGGGGCACGATCCCCTCTCCCTCACACTGGGGCACTCTCCCCTCTCTCTCGCACTGGGGCACACTCCCTTCTCTCTCGCACTTGGGGCCCCTTCCCCTCTCCCTCGCACTGGGGCACACTCCCCTCTCCTTCGCACTGGGGCACATTCCTCTCCCTCGCACTGAGAGAGGGGAGTCTGCCCAGTACGAGGGAGAGGGGAGCGTGACCCAGTGCGAGGGAGAGGGGAGCGTGCCCCAGTGTAAGGGAGAGGGGAAGTGTCCCAGTGTGAGGGAGAGGTGAGTGTGCCGCAATGCAAGGGAGAGGGGAATGTGCCCCAGTGGGAGGGAGAGGGGAGCGTGACCCAGTGCGAGGGAAAGGGGGGTGTGCCCCAGTGCGAGGGAGAGGGGAGCGGGCCCCAGTGCGAGTGAGAGGGGAGCGGGCCCCAGTGCGAGTGAGAGGGGAGCAGGCCCCAATGCAAGAGAGAGGGGAGCGTGCCCCAGTGCCTGGGAGAGGAGAGCGTGCCCCAGTGCGAGGGAGAGGGGATCGTGGCCCAGTGTGAGGGAGAGGGGAGCGGATCCCAGTGTGAGGGAGAGCTGAGTGTGCCCCAGTGTGAGAGAGAGGGGTGCGTGCCCCAGTGCGAGGGAGATGGGTGCGTGACCCAGTGCGAGGGAGAGGGGGGTGTGCCCCAGTGCGAGGGAGAGGGGAGAGTGCCCCAGTGCGAGGGAGAGGGGAGTGTGCCGCAGTGAAAGGGAGGGGATGTGTGCCCCAGTGCGAGGGAGAGGGGAGCATGCCCCAGTGCGAGGGAGAGGGGAGCATGCCCCAGTGCGAGGGAGGGGGGGTGTGCCCCAGTGCGAGGGAGAGGGGAGCATGCCCCAGTGCGAGGGTGAGGGGAGCGGGCCCCAGTGCGAGGGAGAGGGGATCGGGCCCCAGTGCGAGGGAGAGGGGATCGTGGCCCAGTGTGAGGGAGAGAGGAGCGGGTCCCAGTGTGAGGGAGAGATGAGTGTGCCCCAGTGCGAGAGAGAGGGGAGCGTGCCGCAGTGCAAGGGAGGGGCGGGTGTGCCCCAGTGCGAAGGAGGGGGGGTGTGCCCCAGTGCGAGGGAGAGGGGAGCGTGCCCCAGTGTGAGCGAGAGGGAAGGTGCCCCAGTGTGAGGGAGAGGGGAGCGGGCCGCAATGTGAGGGAGAGGTGAGTGTGCCCCAGTGCGAGAGAGAGAGGAATGTGCCCCAGTGCGAGAGAGGAATGTGCCCCAGTGCGAGGGAGAGGGGAGTGTGCCCCAGTGTGAGGGAGAGGGGAGCGTGCCCCAGTGCAAGAGAGAGGGCAGTGTGACCCAATGCGAGGGAGAGGGGAGTGGGCTCCAGTGCGAGGGAGAGGGGAGCGGGTCCACGTTCGAGAGAGAGGGGAGTGTGCCCCAGTGTGAGAGAGAGAGAGACAGGGGAGTTTGCCCCCGTACGAGGAAGAGGGGAGTGTGCCCCAGTGCGAGAGAGAGAGGAATGTGCCCCAGTAGGGAGAGGGGAGTGTGCCCTAGTGCGAGAGAGAGGGGAATGGGCCCTAGTGCGAGTGAGAGGGGAGTGTGCCCCAGTGTGAGGGAGAGGGGAGTGTGCCCCAGTGCGAGGGAGAGGGGAGCGGGCCCCAGTGCGAGAGAGAGGGGAACGGGCCCCAGTGCGAGGGAGAGGAGAGTGCGCCCCAGTGCGAGGGAGAGGAGAGTGGGTCCCCAGTGCTAGGGTGAGGGGAGCGGGACCAAGTGCGAGGAAGAGGGCAGTGTGCCCCAGTGTGAGGTAGAGGGGAGCGGGCCCCAGTGCGAGGGAGAGGGGAGCGGGCCCCAGTGCGAGGGTGAGGGGTGCAGGCCCCAGTGCGAGGAAGAGGGCAGTGTGCCCCTGTGTGAGGTAGGGGGGAGCGGGCCCCAGTGCGAGGGAGAGAGGAGCGGGCCCCAGTGCGAGGGAGAGGGGAGCGGGTCCACGTTCGAGAGAGAGGGGAGTGTGCCCCAGTGTGAGAGAGAGAGAGACAGGGGAGTTTGCCCCCGTACGAGGAAGAGGGGAGTGTGCCCCAGTGCGAGAGAGAGGGGAGTTTGCCCCAGTGCGAGAGAGAGGGGAGTGTGCCCCAGTGCGAGGGAGAGGGGAGCGGGCCCCCATGCGAGAGTGTGAGGAACGGGCCCCACTGCGAGAGAGAGGGGAACAGGCCAAAGTGCGAGGGAGAGGGGAGCGGCCCCCAGTGCGAGGGAGAGGGGAGCGGGCCCCAGTGCGAGGGACAGGGGAGTGTGTCCCCAGTGCGAGAGAGAGAGAGGGGAGTCTGCCCTGTACGAGGGAGAGGGGAGTGGGCCCCCGTGCGAGAGAGTGGGGAGTGTTCCCTAGTGCGAGGGAGAGTGAAGTGTGCCCCAGTGCGAGAGAGAGGGGAATCGGCCCTAGTGCGAGAGAGAGAGGGGAGTGTGCCCCAGTGCGAGGGATAGGGGAGTGTGACCCAATGCGAGGGAAAGGGGAGCGGACCCCAGTGCGAGAGAGAGGGTAGTGTGCCTCAGTGCGAGGGAGAGGGGTGTGTACCCCAGTGCAAGAGAGAGGGGAGTGTGTCCCAGTGTGAGAGAGAGGGGAGCGTGCCCCAGTGCGAGGGAGAGGGGTGTGTACCCCAGTGCAAGAGAGAGAGGAATGTGCCCCAGTGTGAGAGAGAGAGAGGGGAGCGTGCACCAGTGCGAGGGAGAGGGGAGTGTGGCCCAGAGCGAGGGAGAGGGGAGCGTGCCCCAGTGCGAAGGAGAGGGGAGTGTGCCCCAGTGCGAGAGAGAGGGGAGCGTGCCCCAGTGCGAGGGAGAGGGGAGTGTGCCCCAGTGCGAGAGAGAGAGGGTTGTGCCCTAGTCCGAAGGAGAGGGGTGCGGGCCCCCAGTGCAAGAGAGAGGGGAGTGTGCCTCAGTGCGAGGGAGAGGGGAGCGGGCCCCATTGCGAGAAAGAGAGGGGAGTGTGCCCCAGTGCGAGAGAGAGGGGAACGGGCCCTAGTGCAAGAGAGAGGGGAGCGTGACCCAGTGTGAGGGAGAGGGGAGTGTGCCCCAGTGCGAGGGAGATGGGAGTGGGTCTCCAGTGCGAGAGAAAGGGGAGTGTGCCCCAGTGCGAGAGAGAGAGGGGAGTGTGCCTCAGTGCGAGTGAGAGAGGGGAGTGTGCCCCAGTGCGAGGGAGAGGGGAGTGGGTAGCGGGCCCCAGTGCGAGAGAGAGGGGAACGTGCCCCAGTGTGAAGGAGAGGGGAGCGCCCCCAGTGTGAGAGAGGTGAACGTGTCCCTCAGCTGCCTTATCTATGAAGACACAGAGTAAAGTTAGACCCCAGCACAATAACATGGATCAGCTCCTAGATCAATGTGCAAGAATATAATGTTACCTATGATTCAGAAACTGCTTGTCAGCTATAAGAAAGCTGCTTTCTCTGGGTTTATTCGTGTTCACGACCCAATAAACACCAATTCTCTGACCTTTTTAATTCATTCCTGGGACTGGCTGGGTCATCGTGTACTACCTATCCCTAGTTGCCCCTTGAGAAGGTGGGGGTGAGCTGCCTTCTTGAACCGCTGCAGTCCATGCGCTGTGGGTTGATCCACAATGCCGGTAGGGAGGGAATTCCAGGATTTTCACCCAGTGACTGTGAAGGAACTGCGATATATTTCCAAGTCAGGATGGGGAGCGGCTTGAAGGGGAACTTGCAGGGGGTGGAGTTCTCCTGTGTCTGCTGACCTTGTCCTTTGAGATGGAAGTGGTTGTGGGTTTGGAGGGTGCTGTCTGAGGATCTTTAGTGGATTTCTGTAGTACCTCTTGTAGATAGTACACACTGCTGCTACTGAGCGTCGGTGGTGGAAGGAGTGGATGTTGATGGGTGCTGTGCCAATCAAGTGGGCTGCTTTATCCTGGATGGTTTTGAGCTTCTTGAGTGTTGTTGGAGTTGCACCCATCCAGGGCAAGTGGGGAGTACTCCATCTCACTCCTGACTTGTGCCTTGCAGATGTGGGGAGTCTTTGGGGAGTCAGGAGGTGAGTTACTCACTGCAGTATTCCTAGCCTCTGACCTGCTCTTGTAGTCACTGTGTCTACATGACTAGTCTAGTTGAGTTACTCGTCAATGGTAATCCCGAAGGATATTGACAGTGGGGATTCAGTGATGGTAATACTGTTGAATGTCAAGGGATGGTGGTTAGTTTCTTATTGGAGATGGTCACTGCCTGACAGTTGTGTGGCACAAATGTTACTTGCCACTTGTCAGTCTCAGCCTGGATATCGTCCAGAATCCGTTGTATTTGAATGTGGACTGCTTTAGTATCTGAGGAGTCACGAATGGTACTGAACATTGTGCAATCATTGGCAAACATCCCCACTTCTGACCTTATTTTGGAGGGAAGGTCATTGATGAAGCAGCTGAAGATGGTTGGGCCTTGGACACTACCATGATGAACTCTTGCAGAGATGATTGACCAATAACTGTCTTCCCATGTACCAGTATAAACCAGCGGGGAGTTTATCTTTGATACTCGTTGATTCCAGTTTTGCCAAGGCTCCTCGATGCCACACTTGGTCACTCGCCTGTTATTGTCAGACTATATGGATAGTCATCTGGCAGACATTTACCCGTACCTTCACCAATGTTATCTACTGTACCTGTTGCACCTGATGTGGTCTCGTCTACATCAGGGAGACAGGATGCCTACCTGTGGATCGTTTCAGAGAAATCTCTGGGACACCCGCACCAACCAACCCCACTGTCCCGTGGCTGAACACTTCAACTCCCCCTCCCACACTGCCAAGGACATGCAGGTCCTGGGCCACCTCCTCCGCCACCACACCCTAACCACCCGACGCCTGGAGGAAGAACGCCTCATCTTCTGCAACCACACAGGGTCAATGTGGATTTCACCAGTTTCCTCATTTCCCCTCCCCCCACTTTATTCCCAGTCACAAGCCTCCAACCTGGCACTGCCCTCTTGACCTGTCCACCACCTTTCCCATTTATCTGCACCACCCTCCTCTCTGACCTATCACCTTCTCCCATACCTTCATCGACCTATTGCATTCACAGCTAGTTCCCCCCCCAACCCCATTTATCTCTCAGCCCCCTTGGCCCACATTCTTGATGAAGGGCTTATGCCCGAAACATCGATTCTCCTGCACCTTGGATACTGCCTGACCAGCTGTGCTTTTCCAACCCCACGCTCTCGATTATGTGGATAGTCATGCACTGAACTTAAAGTGGCATAATTACAGTGACTTCTTAACCATTCAATGCAGTCAAAGCTAATGCATACAGTCAGACGTGGGTGCGATTGTTTGGAAATGGAAATATGAGAACAGCCTCTCCCAAACAAGCTTTATTAAACTTTCCCCTTTAGGAGTGGAGGATATTGGCGTCATAACTAGGGAAACACCAATAGCTGCTGTTTATGTGGAATTCCATGGGAGGTGACGAGCAAAACTGAGTGTGCACTGAGTCATCTTCGTGCCTTCATAATTGATGGGAGGCAAGTATCAGAAAGGCAGGACAGAAGATTTGTCCCTCGGGGTAAATGCGACATGTGCTGCTCCTCTGATATGTGCTGAGGTCTCAGCTTCACTTATACTTAATGACGTGAAGGAATAAAGATCATACGATACAGGAGGCCTTTCAGCCCATCGAGTCGGCTCAGCCTTTCAATAAGGTCATGGCCAATCTGATAAACCTCAGCTCCGCTTCCTGCCTCTACCCTGTAACCTTTTATTTCCTACTGGTTAATCATCTATTCCCTTAACTGGTTAATCATCTATTCCCTTAACTGGTTAATCATCTATCTCAGCCTTGAATATATTTGGATGAGCGAGTCTTGCCAGCCTCTCTGTGATCAAGAATTCCACAGATTACTACCCTCTGAGTGAAGAGATTCCTCCTCCTCTCTGTCTTTATTCTGAGATGAGACTTTCTGGACTCTCCCAAAGGGGGAAACAATTTCTCCGCATCGACCCTGTCAAATCCCCTCAGAATCTTGTTTGTTTCAATAAGGTCACCTCCCATCCATCTAAATTCCAATGGGTTCAGGCCAAACCTACTCAATCTGTCCTTGTTAGACACACCCTCCAAGCCTGGATTCAACTCTGTGAGCTTTCTCTGGACTGCATTGTCTTTCCCTAGCTAAGGGGGACACAAAACTTTTCACAATTTATTTTTTTTTGACTTGAGAACAGAATTAGGTAAAAACAATGACTGCAGATGCTGGAAACCAGATTCTGGATTAGAGTGGTGCTGGAAAAGCACAGCAGTTCAGGCAGCATCCGAGGAGCAGGAAAATCGATGTTTTGGGCAAAAGCCCTTCATCAGGAATAGAGGCCTAAATGAGAACAGAATTAGTCATTTATTGTGAACAAAGCATAACAAAAAACATAATGTGAAAATTTTAATGTTGCCATATCATGGCGCCTATACATAGAAACATAGAAGATAGGAGCTGGGGGAGGCCATTCGGCCCATCGAGCCTGTTCTGTCAATCATCACCATCATTGGCTGATTGTCCAACCCAATAGCCTAATCCTGCTTTCTCCCCATAACCTTTGATCCCATTCACCCCAAGTGCTATATCTAGCCACCTCTTGAATACATTTAATGTTTTGGCATTAACTCCTTCCTGTGGTAATGGATTCCACAGGCTCATCACTCTTTGGGTGAAGAAATGTCTCCTCATCTCTGTCCTAAATGGTCCGCCCTGAATCCTCAGACTGTGGCCCCTGGTTCTGGATGCACCCACCATTGGGAACATCCTCCCTGCATCTACCCTGTCCTGTTAGAATTTTATATGTGTCTATGAGATTCCCCCTCACCATTCGTCTGAGTTCCTGTGAGAACAGGACTTATACACTTAATAGTAATGTCCGAGGGAATGTTGCTGAACAAAGACACCTTGGAGTACAGGTTCATGGTTCCTTGAAAGTAGAATCTCAGGTAGATAGGATAGTAAAGAAGGCGTTTGGTATGCTTTCCTATATTGGTCAGAGCACTGATTGTAGGAATTTGGAGGTCATGTTGCGACTGTACAGACATCGGTTAGGCCACTTTTGGAATATTGCATGCAATTCTGGTTTGTGAAACATGAAATGGTTCAGAAATAAGGTTGTTGCCAAGGTTGGAGGGTTTGAGTTATAGGGAGAAAGTGAGGTCTGCAGATGCTGGAGATCAGAGCTGAAAATGTGTTGCTGGAAAAGCGCAGCAGGTCAGGCAGCATCCAGGGAACAGGAAAATCGACGTTTCGGGCATAAGCCCTTCTTTTGTAAAGGGAGGAAGAGAGCTTCTTCAAGAAGGCATCCTTGTAAGAGGATTCGCAGTAGGTTGAAATCTTTGAGGAGAAAGTGAGGTCTGCAGATGCTGGAGATCAGAGCTGAAAATGTGTTGCTGGAAAAGCGCAGCAGGTCAGGCAGCATCCAGGGAACAGGAGAATCGACGTTTCGGGCATAAGCCTGAGTTATAGGGAGGCCACTTGCTCCCAACATTTAGCCTCAATAGGCTTGGGCTGTTTTCCCTTGAGCATTGGAGGCTGAAGAGATTCATAAAATCATGAGGGGCATGGACAGGATAAATAGAGAAGGTCTCTTCCCTGGGATGGGGGAGTCCAGAACTGGAGGGTGTAGGTTTAAGGTGAGAAGGGAAAGATTTAAAAGAGGCCTAAGGGGCAACCTTTTCATGCAGTGGGTGGTACGTGGGTGAAATGAGCTGTCAGAGGAAGTGGCGGAGGCTGGTACAGTTGCAACATTTAAAAGGCACCTGGATGGGTATATGAATAGGAAGAGTTTGGAGGGATATGGGCCAAGTGCTGGCAAATGGGACTAGATTAATTTAGGATATCTGGTCGGCATGGACGAGTTGGACCAAAGGGTCTGTTTTCGTGCTGTACATCTCTATGGATCTATGATTATGAAAACAATCCTAATTATAGATTCAAAAAATTAAGACAAGATCTTAATTTTAATGCATTCTGAGGAAGGGAACTGGATCTGAAACGTTAACTTAGATTTCTCTCTACAGATGCTGCCAGACCTACTGAGCTTTTCCAGCAATATCTGTTTTTGTTTCTGATTTCCAGCATCTGCAGATCTTTTAGTTTTCATTTAAGACAAAGTCTATCTTAGTTAAATTAGTGCCTTTTAGTTTTAGCAAAACCTCACTGCTTTTGAACTCTATTCTCTTTGAAATGAAGGTCAACAGTTGACCTGCCTTCCCCATTACCCACCGAACTTAGTATTTTGTGAGTCATACACAAGGACTCCCAAACCCCTCTGTCCTGTAGCTTTCTGAAGTATTTCTACGGAAATAGAGAATTGTACCTCCAAATTTGCTGTTGACATTGAGTTAGAGGCTGTGTGGACATGAGGAACTTACAATGGGACTTGGACTTAAGTGATGAGGTCACAGAGTTCAGTGTGGGGCCATTTTCTTTGGGTCTGAGGGCAAAATTTGGAATATTTTCTTAACGATTACAGACTAGATGGATTTAGTTGTCTCTATGCATGAATCGTTAAAACCTAGTACATCGTTACCAAAATAGAAGGAGGATACAAATGTGAGGAAATGATTTATCAACCTACTGAGTGTTTGTGAGGTCCCATCTGGAGTATTTTGTTCAATTTTCTGCAGGGAAAAACAGGGCAGATTTGCCAGAAATAATACCAGGACTTAAAATGGTTAGATTGTGGGGGTGGTTGGATTGATCTGGCTTACTGAAGAGTGATCTCATCAAAGTATTTAAATAATTCAGGGTATGCACGGTAAAACTATTTCCTGAGATAGGGAACAAGGCTGGCGGGGTGGGGGGGGGGGAGGTGTCACAACTTTAAAACAGGAGCTAGGCTAATCAGGGAACAGTTTCTTACACAAAAGACATGGAAAATGTAGAAGTTTCTCTTCCCCACCCCAAGCCCAACCCACCCAACTCCTGAATGTCAACTAATGTTCAAGGTGCAGACTGATAGATTTTTATACAAAGTGAATGTGAGTTAATTGACTTAAGGCAAAGATCAGCGACAGTCCAAGTGAATGATAGAATAGGCAAGTAGGGCTGAATGGCCTCTCCTTTGTCCAATGTCTCCCGAGACAGACATGGGCTGTTATTCTGTGTATGTGTTGTGTGTATGACTGTTGTGTGTATGACTGAGAAAAACAACAAGTTCTTGTTTTTTTTTCCTCTCTCCTATTAACCCTGTTTTAAAACCTAACGCAGACTGTGGCACTGATCAAAAAGGGATGTGACAGCTAGAAATGGGTCACTTTCCATTCTCAGGCAACCGGTATCAGTTGCAAATGGTTCAAAACTGTTCAGTTCAAGTATAAGCAGATCCAGAATAATGATCTCTTCACCAGTATCCAGCCTCCGCAGAGCATCTCATGTACCACATGCACATCAACCTTTTTTTTAAATTCAACTTTCCTTACCTACCAGCTTGTCACCAGTATGTGAGATTGCCAGTTAGAAGATTAGTGCGTTGGCCCAGAATTTGGATTTGGTATTTAATGACCCATTGCGCAGTTCCATAAATGTTCCACACCACCCGATGCTGTAACAACAGAATACCTTGAATGAAAAAGAAATTAGCGAGCAGTTATAGAGTCATAGAGATGCACAGCATGGAAACAGACCCTTCGGTCCAACCCGTCCATGCCAACCAGCTATCCCTACCTAATCTAGTCCAATTTTCCAGCACCCGACCCATATTCCTCCAAACCCTTCCTATTCATATATCAAATTCCTTTCAAATGTTGTAATTGTACCAGTCTCCACCACTTCCTCTGGCAGCTCATTCCATACACCAACCTCTGGGTGGAAAAGTTGCCCCTTAGGTCTCTTTTATATCTTTCCCCTCTCACCCGAAACCTCTGCCCTCGACTTCTGGACTCCCCCAGCCCAGGGAAGAGACTTTGTCTATTTATCCTATCCATGCTCCTCATATAAACCTCTATAAGGTCACCCCTCAGCCTCCAAAGTTCCAGGGAAAATAGCCCTAGCCTATTCAATCTCTCCCTTTAGCTCAAATCCTCCAACCCTGGCAACATCCTTGTAAATCTTTTCTGAACCCTTTCAGGTTTCACAACAGCCTTCCGATAGGAAGGAGACCAGAATTGCATGCAATATTCTAACAGTGGCCTAACCAATGTCCTGTACACCGCAACATGACCTCCCAACTCCTGTACTCAATACTCTGACCAATAAAGGAAAGCATACCAAACCTTCACTATCCTATCTACTTGTATTTAAATAAATTAAAATACATCTATTGTTAACATGTATTTTGACAAATATACAATCTTACTAAAAGCAAGGTCTGGTGTATATGTTTTAGGAATAACATGATCAGTAGCAGCGTGGTGGCTCAGTGGTTAGCATGCTGACTCACTGCCACCGACCTGGGTTCCATTCTTGGGTGACTGTCTGTGGGGAGTTTGCATATTCTCCCAGTGTTTCTGTGGGTTTCCTCTGGGTGCTCTGGTTTTGTCTCATAGTCCAAAGATGCCCAGGTTATGTAGATTGGCTATGCTAAATTACCCATAGTGTCAAGGGATGGGTAGGCTATGTCGATTAGCCATAGGAAATGTGGGATTATGGGGTTAGAGTGGGTGGAATGCTCCTCAGAGGGACAGTGCAAACTCAAAGGGCCTAATGCCTGTCTTCATTCTGTAGTGAGTCTATAAATGACCAATAATCCAAAAGACAACAAAGAACTGTGGATCTGAAACAAAAACAAATTGCTGGAGAAGCTCAGCAGCTCTTGGCAGCATCTGTGCAGAGACAGAAAGCGGAGTTAACATTTCGAGCCCAGTGTGACCTTTCTTCTTTGGGTAATCTGGGTGGGCTTTGACTGTGCTGGATGGGGTGGGGAGGGGGGCTGGAAAAGCACAGCAGGTCATGCAGCATCCTAGGAGCAGGAGAATCTACGTTCCGGGCATGAGCCCTTCATCGGGAATCGTCGATTCTCCTGCTCCTCGGATGCTGCCTGACCTGCTGTGCTTTTCCAGCGCCGCACCCTCGACTCTGATCTCCAGCATCTGCAGACCTCACTTTCTCCTTGCTGCCGTGTTCGTTCCCCTCCTGCCAGCTTTCCTCCCTCCATCAGCTCCTCACGGGTTTTGGGTGCGCGTTTTTCCACAGGCCCTGCTTTCCCCTGGTATCCCTCCCTGTTACTCATGAATGTCGGCTGCTCGCTTCCATGACCATGGAGTTGAAAGCCTGCAGCTGAGCCCCAGTCCTTCCTCTTGGGATGGCCACAGCACCGCTGTCTAGTCCTGATAATTGGAATCAGAGAGTGATTTCTTTCATCTTAGTGGATGGCGAGACCAACCATTGCTAATTCCACCCAAACCCATCTTGACTCAGCGTATGAACTGAAGCTGGGACCTTGGAGGGTTTGCACTTGATTTTCAGAATTTGCTGACGCAGTTTGCTTAAGATGACTTTTTTTTGTAGTTTTAATGCTGCACATTTACAGTTCCTTTTTATTTCCCCTGTCTGGCAATGATTTAAAATACCCCAGACCAGACTGCCCCAGACATGAGCATGATTGACTCAGGCTGCAATAATACACATCATTAATTCTCCTGCAGCTGGGGAGGTGGGGAAACTCAGGAGGTGATTGACAGCTCGCCCCGCCTGCGGTAGGCGGGTCCATTTGCCAGCCCGTTTGCGGATTGGGTGGTGCAGCGGCGGATGGACACAATGCACGGCCAATGGAGAGATGGGTATGGGGAGGACTGGCCAATGGGAAAGTCGGAGGGCGCAGCTGAGCGTGATTACTGGGAGATTGACCAATGAGAGACGGCAAAGTCGGCTGGGCAGGTGGCGACTGGAAGGACCAACCAATAAGGCAGTTGAGCCGGGTTGGTAAATAATGGATAGGATGTTTGACCAATGGGAAAGCGCAGCCCAGAGATGGACAGTGCAGATGACCATTGGAGGATGGGGAGGGCAGGATGAAGGTGGAAGTGGGCGCAATGTTGACCAATAGGATAACAGGAATGTTGGGGGGCGCGGATGATTGGCCGGGATGGGCTGGGGGCAGCCCGTGACAGGCAGCACTCCCGAGCACTGGGAAGTGGGGCGGGCGGGTGACAGGCAGCGCGTCCGGCCACTGGGAGGTGGGGTGGGCGGGGCCGACGGTGAGGGGCAGGGCGGACGGACGACTGGCAGCGCGTCCGATCACTGAGAGGCGAGGCGGGGCGGGCGCGGCGCCCGGATGACGGACAGCGCGGCCGGCCACTGGGAAACCGGGGTGGGGGACGGCTGACCGGCAGCGCGTTCGGCCACTGAGAGCTTGGGTATGGGCGTGGCTGACGGGAGCGGCGGCGAGGCGGGCGCGCGAGCGAGTTTATAAAAGGGGCGCGCGGGAGCCGGCGTGCGGTCAGTTGTGAGCGAGTCGACGGCGATGGCGGACGGTGGAGCAGCAGCAGCAGCAGCAGCAGCGGCAGAGGTAGCGGCGGCGGTGGCGTCTGGCGGTGGCGGAGCGGAGCCGCCGGCCAAGCGGCTGTGCCGGGGGGGCTGCGGCGCGGCGGCGTCGGCGGCGGCGGCCGCGGCGGCCGCAGCGGCTCGAGCGGCCCAGACAAAGCCGGCCCACGGCAGGCTGCACAAGCCCGACACCCTGCTGGACATCAGCGCCAAGAGAGTGGCGGAGAAATGGCCCTTCGAGCAGGTGAGGGAGGGGAGGGTAGGGGGGAGGGGGAGGGTGGGGAAATTAAACCCCAAATTGCTGAAACAACCCAGAGAGGGGGGGTCTGAAAACAATAGGCAATAAAACCCTGAGCTGTCAGAACCAGTCCAAATCCACCACCACAAACACACTCAACTTTCATCTCACCCAAAAAAAAAGCGAAAACACTCATTTCAATCAATTCTCCAACCAATCCTGAATTTAATTTCCCCTTTTTTTATTCCCCCTTTTTTTATTCCCCCCCCCTCATTTACTTCGATTTTTTTCATCCCCCACTTTGCACATTCCCTTAATTTCAAGGAATTTGAATTTCAAGCTCCACTTTGATTTTTCTCTCTTTTTTTAAGAAAAAGACCTGCTGTTTTAATAACACTCTCTCTTCCCCCCCCCCCC
>NC_057717.1:97665680-97736285 GCF_004010195.1 Chiloscyllium plagiosum | reverse complement strand
CGCACAAACACACACCCCTCCACATGAATCTAATCAGAAATTGAAGTTTTGTTTTTAAAAGAAATCATAATGAGAGGGATTTTTTAAAAAGAAACATACAGTTTGTCATGGTCTCTTCTCTTTCCCCCCAACACAAACACACACCCCTCCTCATTAATCTAATCAGAAATTGAAGTTTTTGTTTCTAAAAGAAGTCATAACAAGGGTTTTTTTTTAAGAAACCTGCAGTTTGTCCAGAAAAAGTGTCCTCCTTTTTCTGTTTTTCCCCCTTCCCATTATTCCTCCTCTTCCTGTATGATCATGAATCCCAGAATTGATTCCTACAGTAGAAGTCATCACATTTCTGGGTATAATTCCCCTTGTGTCTGCAGTTAATTTTAGCGCTGGTATTAGTGAGAGACTCTGGCATTTCACTGCAGATTGCATTCTAGGGTTTTTGTAATCCAGCAGATAACAGTAATGACTGCTTTTGTTAAGTTATTTGCCAGCAAGTTTGTTTGGAAGCAGTCTGCGAATAGCTTGAATTGACTCTTAATTTTGTTTTGTAAAGTTGGTTTAATTTGCACAATGCTATTTCAAGCCAGCAAAGGGCATTACATCAGGAGAAAGGGAAGGGCTCTCCTATGGCTGTCACAAAAGCAGATAAAATATTCTAATTAATTGACACACAGAATTGTTTGTGGAGAACGTGGCCTTTGTTTTTACATAGTTTCTCATGTGGAATATCACAGTTGATTTCTGTAGTGCGTGTTCTGAAATGTATTTTGCATGGTTGTAAGTTTTGTTTGAGACAGATGTGTGATGTTTGAGCCTGTAGATTTATCTGCGGAGAGAT
Organism: Chiloscyllium plagiosum; assembly: GCF_004010195.1. Classification (NCBI taxonomy): domain Eukaryota; kingdom Metazoa; phylum Chordata; class Chondrichthyes; order Orectolobiformes; family Hemiscylliidae; genus Chiloscyllium; species Chiloscyllium plagiosum. The sequence continues at coordinate 97,735,450 of NC_057717.1, read as the reverse complement.
TCATTGTTTTCACATGAAACATCCAGAAGATGCATGTTACTGAAGAAGTGTCAGACTTCAAATCCACACCCTCTTTAGTCTTTTTTAATTCTCTTTTCTCTCCTTACCCGCCCTCGTTCAGTTCCTCCCTGGGGGCTTGCTAGCCCAGCAAGGAGGTCTGAGTGTCAAGCAATGTCAGAACAGTGAAGATTCAGTTTTGACTTTGTTACTTCAGTCTCTTTGCTAAAGCTGTTCACAAGAGTTTGAGCCCGTGCAGATTCTTTTTCAAGGGAAAAAAAAGTTGTGGGAAGGGAGAGAAATTGAGACTATTTGAAATGGTTTTTAATTTAAAGATTGTTCAGTCTTTCATTGCTAGCCTCAGTCCAGAAATTGGCTACTTCAAGTCAGTGGGTAAATGGCTCGTTCACACGATATAGGTCCAACATGACTTCAAAGTTTTTTTGGTTGGGGTGTTGTCGCACGCTTCATAAATCTCAGATTAAATTCATAATTCTGCCATACCCAGTTGTAATTGTAAAACCTTATTATCAGTCCAGCTGTGCATTGTGTTCTGTGTACATGCTGATTTTTCTTTTAATCTGGCATTTGGCTTTCTGATTGGAGCTTCTCATCTGAAATTGATTTGTCTCAAAGATTGAAGTTGCTGACTGCTTCATCTGCACTGCATTGACAGTTTTTGGGCCGTCCTTGATTTCTGCCTTTAAACGTAAAAATTTCCAAACTGTCGATTCTATAAAGTGGTTGTTTAATTATGCAGCCTGGTTATTAGTGGGTGTGGAAGTATGTTCTGTCCCCCACCCCTCTGTCCTCCCAGGACAGAGCAATCCCACAATCTTGGGACTGGCATAATTTTGTCTCAAGGCGATTGGAGCTGTAGCAACTACCAGGGCACCATAACAAAGCCTTTCCACTTCAAAGTGGAAATCTCCAAGAAAAACAGCGTGGTTTGTGGTTTCTTGTAGTGTTGCTACAATATGCTATTTGCAGAATAACAGATGCCAATGAGGGAGGTTAAAGGCTGTCACCATCAAAAGGGTTCTTACAAAGTCAGAAATGATGCTTAAGTGAATGTCTTCTGAACCCATTTACAACATTGGAATGTCCTTTCACTTGAGGTTTCTCGCACATTCGGTTCGCCTGAGTTTGGCTGGCATTTCTGTCAGTCTTCTGAAACTGTTGCCAATGCGCAAACTCCCATCAAGTCCCATTTGCCCGTCACCTCATGCGTTTGCTGACCTACATTGCTTGCTGTTTAAGCTGAGCCCAGTTTCTAACCATTTGTCCCTGCTTCCACTGTCTGTCCCTCCTTTAACAATCCTTTCTTGAAGTAACTCAGATTTTATTTCATAATGCTCTTGTGAAGTGCCTTGGTATGTTTGCCTTAAAGCTGCTACGTGAACGCACGTTATGCATTCACATAGTCATACAGCATGGATGACTTCAGTCCAACTCGTCTATGCTGACCAAGTTTCCACTCGTCCCACTTACCTGCGTTTAGCCTATATCCCTCTAAATCTGTCCTATTAATGTGTCTGTCCAAATGTCCTGTAAATGTTGTGACTATATCTGCACCTACCACTTTGTCTGGCACTTTATTCCACATAAGAACCACCCTCTGTGTTGAAGAAGTTGCCTCTCTGGTCCCTTTTAAGCTTTTCTCCTCTCACATTGCATTGTGATGTCAACCCTGTCCTCTAGAGTCTTGGTAAGGTGGGCAACTGGGAAGTGTGGCAAGAATAAATCTTGTTGAAGGTAATTCTATTACTCCGAAGGGTGTTCTCCCGCTGGACATTCATGATGGTGGGAAGGCAGGTTGAGGTAACAAATTAAGAATCTTGAATGTCATTAAGTGCAATGTTTCTCAGTGTATTGGCATCACTCCACCATGTAAGGCTGTTGCTGATGTTGTACAGCTATGTTGTACAGCTGCCCAGTGTTCTCATATCAAATTCCTATAAAATAAATGGGCTAACGTGTTTATTGAAGTATTGGTGAGTGGAGCTACAGCGAGTGCCTTAAGTGCTTGGACACTAACTTCACTGATTTCCAAGTGTGCATGTTGGCTCTGGGATAATTCGTGATTATGGTGGAAATTCAGTTAGCTCACTGGCCCCACCTTTTTGGCTGCTACTTGAAGTGGTCAGTAATGTAATCAGCAGGTGAAGTACTCACTTTGCGTAGGTTAAAAGAAGTCTACGATAATGTTTGTCGTCGCGGAGGCTGCTTAAAAAGTTTGGGACTTGAACTGCCAACAAGTAATGAAGGGGAAAATATGTGGCACTTCGGTTTAGTGGTTTGGGTGCTGTCCACGTATATTTTATCCCAATATGATCTGTGGAAAGAATGGACCTGATGGGCCAAGTGACCTTGTCGCTTGCCTTTCATATGGCTTTCATTAATTGATTTCTCGTGAGTCACGAGAAGGCTTTTTTTAAAAAAAAGCTTTGGAATGGACAGCAGTTAAAGAGGACAGGATTGGGCTGAGAAGATGGGAGAGTGGCTGATGATGAGCCTAAGTTCCTGTCTACTCTTTTTAAAGGGGGCACCTTGGTCTGCACTGTTGCTGGATAGTAATTGTCAATGGTTACCATTCTGGTCCGCATAGGATTGGTTTGCTTTTCAGAATGTCACTGAACGTTGCAGCAAGGATATTACTTTGATTTAAACTCCAAAAGCTAAATTTTCAGTTGGCCATTTCTGATAACCACAATGCATTTTGGAAGTGCCTTCCTCACTTTCTGTTGTCGTAAGGTTTTGAAGTAGGAATTGTATTGTTTCTACCGTCCTGTTCAATTTTTGTTTCCTTTATTCTGTTAATATTTCACTTTTAGGTAGAGGAGAGATTTTCTCGTATTCCGGAGCCAGTTCAACGGAGGATTATTTTCTGGTCCTTCCCCAGGAATGAGCGAGAGATTTGCATGTATTCATCACTTAGCTATCAGTGTCAGGAAGGGGAGAAGGATGGTGAAGTTCCCTTCAACAAAGGATTGCGATTGTTGGAAACTGGAGCCATAGATCGGGTGCTGCAAGTAGGTGAGTACATTATCAAGTAACTGCAGGCAAGATTTGTTGAATGTAGTAAATCTGAAGAAAATTAATCAAATTTTGATGTGTGTACACACAGCAGGTCATGTCTGTTGGCGCACCTCTATTTGGTTAAGACATTATCACAGTGAGATGCTTACACACATGCACTTTCCTTGCATAAGCGCTGCATATTTCCACAGAAGTGGAAATGTCCCAGAAGATGTTTTGAGAAAGTGTTATTTCTTCATGTGGTCTGCTTGTAGGAGCTTGTGGTTCAGATCCATGGAGACCTGTATGTGTAGAAGGCACTTAATAATATGCAAAAAAAAAATCAGGGAATGTAAAATACTGTTTTTCCTTTGTGATGCTAGTCTGGTCCAAAGATGATGGCAGTGCAGCACTTTGCCACTTTCATCTAGAAGGGCGAGGGCAACAGATATATGGGAACACCACTCCCTTGGAGTTCCCCTCCAGGCCACTCACCATCCTGATCTGGAAATATATCACTGTTCCTTCAGTGTCAGTGTGTTAAAATCCTGGAATTCCCTCCTTCACTGCTTTGTGGGTCAACTCACAGCAGCAATTCAAGAAGGCAGCTCACCATCATGTTCTCAAGGGCGACTAGGGACAACTGGGTAAATGCTGGCCCAGCCAGCGATGCCCACATTCTTCAAATGAATAAATTTAAAAAAAAAAAAGAATGAAATTCATATGGGCTTGGGGAACAACCTTCAGTTGAAAGGAAGACTTCACCGATGGGGCTGTGCCATATTCTCAAAGTTAAACTGAATAGTCTAAGATATTGAGTGGTTTTTGTTTTCTGTTGTGCTTAGATAGCAGGGGCATCTGGAGATTACAGTACCACCATAGCAGCCACCTTTCTCTGGGGACCGCTCTTGTCTCCACCAAATGATAGTGATTTGAACTCCTCTAGAATCTTTACTGATGAATCTGGGCTCATCCTCCAATGCAATACTGAGGGAGTGCTATACTATGCTGGAGCTGTAGGAGAAAGCGAGGACTGCAGAGGCTGGTGATCATAGTCGAAGTCACTGTAATAATGCCACTTTAAGTTCAGCACATGACTATCCACATCGCAGAGTTGGAAAAGCACAGCAGGTCAGGCAGCATCCGAGTAGCAGGAGAGTTGACGTTTCGGGTATAAGCCCTTCATCAGTAATGAGGGTCAGGAATGTTGGAGTTGTACTCTTTCACATGAGGTGTAAACCTTGGCTTCCATCTGCCCTCTGAGGTGAAGATAAACGATTCCAGGATGCTGTCTGAAATTGTTGCAATCAAAAGAAATGTGATGGCCGATAATTCACAAGAGTGCCTCATAGCTGGAAAACCCATCCCGCAGTTGTGGAAAAGGCTGTGTTAATCTCCGTGCTGGAGATGGGAGTTGTAGTGTGAAACCAGCCAAGGTTACTGCTCCCATTTACTGCAGGTGTGTGAACAGGGCGGTTGAGTCTGGTTGTGATAGCTTTAATGATCTGATAGTTTGTTGAGAAATGTAAGGTCGTGGGGGCGATTGGGCTTGGTGGATTCTGACTAGGTGGCTTCCATTTGAGAGGGCGCCATTTAAGAATAAGATATCATTCTTTCAAGCCTGGGATTGGGAGAATTTTTTTCCCCTGAAGGTCATTTGCATGTGGCATTCTCTCCCTCAAAAAGACAGTGGATGTTTGGCTGTTGTATGCATTCACCGTTGGTTTGGATATTTGGAGAATAAGGGAGTTGAGTTTTTGGGGTGGGGGGACGGCAGGGCAGGCAAAGTGGAGTTGAGTACACAACTAGACCTTCCATGATCTTATAAAATAGCAGAGTTGGCTTGAGGTGTCAAATTTCCTACCCCTACGTTCTAAATAAAAGCATTTGAATTGTTACAAGGCGTTCTGATGTTCCGATTGAGTTGGTGGTTTTGGAGGAGTGTTGGGGCAAGGTGAAATGGAATATATTTACTCAATGGAGGACCCCGGTGATATTACCAAAAAAGGTTGAATTTCCACCTCCTCCAAAGTTGCTAAGCTGTATAAGCCTAGCAAGTTCAATCTCGATTGACCTCTGAAAATGTGCTGTGGATTTTTTTTTTGTTAAAATTGAGTTATAGTTCCTTGTCTGGCTTGTACAAGAATCAACGCCTCTAGTGCTTGCATAACAGGCGAACCTTTTGCACAGTTCTGAAAGCTGATTAGACGATGAGTCAGTAATCCAGTTTCCCTTTGTGTGGTAACAGTGCATCAATGACTTCTGCCTGTGCTGAGTAGTTGGCCTCTGGGTTTCCCTAAACTGATTTTGTTTGGGGTGTGTAATTATGTATAATTCATACGCGAGGTCCCTGTGAAACCACGGGCAGGTGTCTGTTTCTGGATTGTTTAACAAGCTTATTTTTGCACTTGCAAGGTCACTTGACTGAACCAATCCAGCAGTGCATGAGAGTGAATAATTTTGGCAAACGTGCGCAAATGTTACATTTGCAATAAAGTTTAGGATGTACCCAAGGGCCTTGGATAATGAATGACCTGAATCATAAAAGTAGAATTTGACTTGTATGCAAAGCTGCCTGCCGCGGAGGCAAACTGTTGCAGCCTCGACGTGCCAGTCAGCTGTTTTGTACACACGTTTTGCTGTTCGCACACTGCAGCCTTCTCTGTTTGCAGCCGCCTTTTTAATGTGAATCCAGATTCCTTTTAAATCCTGTATTGATTGCTTGCTCCTGCACTGAACCTTTCTTGTCAGCTGAGTGGGGTCTCGTGCAGGGCTATGGATGGGACACTGAGGCCAGTTGCCCTGAGGATCAAACAGTCATGAAGCTGTTCCCTGTTGGTATTTAATTATGATGTGCCAATATCTGTGTGATGGACCCATGTGGTGGTGGCTTAAAGTGGAGGGGTGGCAAATTTATGTATGTATTTAATGTTCCGCCTTCTCAATCTGCAGTAAATAATCCAGGTTTCCTTTCTGCACTCACTCCACCAGTGACTTCTGCCTGTGTTGAGTAGTTGGCCTCTGGGTTTCCCTAAACTGATTTTGTTTGGGGTCTATAATTATGTATAATGTATAGCGAGGTCCCTCAGAGACCACTGGCAGGTGTCTGCTAAGATGATTTGCTTGAAGTGTATCATGCAGTTCTGTCGTTTCTGCCTTTCCAAACAAGCCGTTCAACTTGTGGGATTGAACGGTGATGGACTGAAAAGAGTGGCCATCCTGTAATTAAGGTAGGAAGAGCTGGTTGATTCATTAATTCTGTTGGTCATTCACTGCTCGTGTTACTTGTTAACTTAAGAAAAATCTAAATGTTGGGAAAAGAAGATATTAGTAGGCTCAAATGGGAGTGTTGGTAGCCTTTTATGTGGGTTGTGGTAGAAGCGAGAACATCACATTTTGAATCTTGTATAGATCCAGAATTGCAGTGATACCTGACTTGCTTAAATCATCGGCAGGATATGGGTATCACTAGCATTTACTGACCTTCACTGGTTGCCCTTGAGGGTCATGGTGAGTTGGTGCCTTGAGCCGCAGCAATCCATTTAGTGTAGTTGTAGCTGCAATTGAACTGAACACTCATACTGACCTACGCCCCAATAGAAAAAGAATTAATGTTGCGTTTTTCCGTCTCATTTCCTCTAAGCTGGGCCTGTGGCCTTAGTGCTCAGGCCCTGATGTTCCAGACTTTTGAAGATCAGACCAGTGTGTACATGCACTTGCTTGTTGGTCCTGTGTTGATGCTGTTGGCCTGGAGGTTTTTAAAGGTCTGTTTTTGACAGGATTATGTCACTGCTGGTAAATCCAGAGATCAGAATGGGAAGATTGCTCGGTATCCGAAAAGACAAATTACTGGGTACTCGATTTAAACTTCCATGGTCCCTCAGGCTCCCTTCTGCACACTGACGTGAAGGCAAATGCTTTAACACCCTGCTTTAAACTAGCTTCATTGTAGTGGATGAAGAGGATGTTTGTTCTCACATCTAACAACCTGTTAATTGCTGTAAAATTTGATACTGAATAATTTAGTTCCAGCATTACAGGTGTACATATAATTTTGCCAATTGTCGACAAAGTCTAATTAATACATTTCAGGTGATATCTGCTAGTATATTATAACTCGATAAGAGGGGAGTGTGTTATGAATGTTCCCATATCAATGAGGTTTCAGCACAGAAGGAGGCCATTTGATCCAATGTGCTTCTGTTAGCTCTAATACAGAAGTCCTGTTCTACAACAGTGCACCCTGTTATGGAACCCTTTAGTTATCTGAATTTCAGATTATCCAAACAAGATCTCAAGGTCCCGTAAAAACGGCATTAGGCAACTCTGCAGTCAGTTATCAGTTAAACGGCAATCTGGCGTGCACTGCTGGATATCCGAGGCATGTTTGATAACCGACACTCAAATTACTGCTTGTTTACGGTCAGATCAGTTATCAGTTAAACAGTGTTACGGCTGGATAACTGAGGCATGGTCGGATAACCAGCACTCCTAAATTACTGCTTGTTTTACGATCAGATCAATTATCCGAATAAAATACTCCTCGTCTGAGTCGTTCAGATATTCAAGATTGTACTGTAGTGGCAATGTCATCCAGGAGCCCAGGCCTATGTAGGAGCAAATTACTGCAGCTGCTGGAATCTGCACTGAAATCAAAAAATGTTGGAAATTGCAGTGGCTCAGGCAGCGTCTGTGGAGAAAGAGCAAGCTAACATCTTTAGTCTCGATGACTCTTCAGAGGCCTGAGACATCTAGACTCAGCAGTTAGCACTGCTGCCTTACAGCACCAGGGACCTGGGTTCAATTTTGACCTCTGGTGACTGTGGAGTTTGTACATTCTCCCCGTGTCTGAATGAGCTTCTGCTGGGTGCTCTGGTTCCCTCCCACACTCTCAAAGATGTGCAGGTTAGGTGGATTAGCCATGGGAAATGCAGGGTTACAAGAATAGGGTAGGCGGGTGAGTCCTGGTGAGATGTTCGTTGGTGTTGGTGTGGACTTGTTGGGCAAAATGGCCTGTCCCCACACTATAGGGATTCTGTTCTATATTAGCTTGCTCTCCAAGGCTGCTGCCTGACCCGCTGTGATTTCCTGCCTTTTTTTGTTTTCAGCCCAGGCCTGTGTTCTGGGGGAATGGGTTCAGATCTCTCTTTGACTGACGAGGAATTTAAATGAAAAATGAACTGGCTTAAAAGGCTAGCCAAGTGGTAGCCATATAAGCATTGTCATTTATGTCATTTGTCATAAAAACCTGCTTGGTTCATTTGTGTTCTTGTGAGGAAGGAACTCGACTATATTTGTCCAGTCAGGCCTACCTGTGATTCCACACTTTCATCCGTGTGGTTGACTCTTCACATCTGCATTCTGAACAATTGGGGATCAGTTAATGCTGGCTTAGCCAGTGCAACCTGTGTCCCAAAAATGACTCAAAAGGAATTTTAAAAAAAATTATAGGTTCTGTTTCCACTTCTGTTTAAAATTACATCCCACCAGTACATCAGTACTGACCTTAGAGGGTCATGCTGTCATACCTGCTCCAACAGGTCAAACTTGCCCCAGTTTTACAAAGTGCATATCTTTTTAAGGCTCCCTTTTCAAATTAAATCTCAGGTTTAGGGCAGGATGGATGTCTTTTGGGAAAGATGTCAGGCTTTGCAGAACGTAGACCATGACAGCGCAGTACAGGCCCTTTGGTCCTCGATGTTGCGCCGACCTGTGGTACCAAACTGAAACCCATCTATCGTACACAATTCCTTTCTCGTCCGTATGTCTACCCAGTTGGTAGTGTAGATGAGCAGAGCGATCTGTGTCCATGTCCATACATCCCTGAAAGTTGCCACCCAGATTTGTAGGGTTGTTAAGAAGGCGTATGGTGTGTTAGCTTTTATTGATAAAGGGATTGCGTTTCGGAGCCACGAGGTCATGCTGCAGCTGTACAAAACTCTAATGCGGCTGCACTTGGAGTACTGCATACAGTTTCTGGATGTGGAAGCATTGGAAAGGGTTCAGAGGAGATTTACTAGTTGCCTGGTATGGAGGGAATGTCTTATAGGTTTTGAAAAGTTTAATTGTCTGAGAAAAGAACTGTTATTTGACGCCTATTGTTTTGAAAATCTAGAATTGCTTCTGATAGACACTGAAATGGCTGTCTTGACGTATGAATTTCTGCGATCTGAGGTTTCTTCAGGTGTCTGAGGCAGTTACTGCCTGATAAATATGTGTGTGCCTGAAAGCTGGAAGTTGCTGGAGATGGAAAGAGAAAGTTAACGTTTCAAGTCCAGTGACCATTCTTCACTCTACACATGCTGCCAGACCCGCTGAGTTTCCCCAGCAATTTGTTTGTTTGTTTCAGATTTCCAGCATCTGCAGTTGTTTTAGTTTTGTGCCTTAAAGATGTACAGGGTGGCCGATCGTTACAAACACTTGCACAAGGCCAGAAATCAGCTGCATTATGTACCATGAATATGAGGGCGCTTCTGGTGAAGGGCAGGCATGCATGATGGTTTTTGGTCTGTTGTGAGGGATGGGAGAGCAGGAAGGTCGACAATCTGACATAACAGATGAGAAGTAGCAAATGTTTCAAAACTTAGGACATCAAAACTGTTGAATGTTTGCTGGAATTCTGAAAAATTAAATGTTCAGATTTTTAAAAAATTCTTGTCTGTTGACCATTGCTATAAAGTCGTAGAGTCATACAGCACAGAAACAGACCTTTTAGTCCATCCAGTCCATGCTGACCATTATCCCAAACTAAACTACTCCCACCTGTCTGCGTTTGGCACATATCCCTCCAAACCTTTCCTATTTGTGTACTTATCCAAATGTCTGTTTAACATTATAACTGTACCCACATCCACACATGAACCACCCTCTGTTTTTAATACAAAAATTGCCCCTCGCGACCTTTTTAAATGTTTCTGCTCTCACCTTAAAATATGCCCACTGGTCTTAAATTCTCCCAACATGGAGTAAAGATACCTGCCATTTATCTTATCTATGCTCTCCATGATCTTATGAACCTCTGTGAGATCACCCCATAATCTCGATATGCTCCAGTAGGTAAAATGTCCCAGCCTATCCAGCCTCCAACCTTCCATTCCTGGCTGCATCCTGGTAATCGTTTCTGAGCCCTCTCCAGCTTGATACTATCCTTCCTGTGATAGGATGACCAGAACTGAACAGTTATTTAGCATCCTTGACCAGAGTACTGTATGTTGATAGGCCATTTTGAAAGGTAGTTAAGAATCAACTGTGTGTTTGGAGATGCATACCGTCTGGATTGGGCAAGGACACTGATTTCCTTCCCTAAAGGACATTAATGAACAAGATTGGTTGAAAATGGTTATGCGATTACTATTACACTAGCATTTTAATTGTTTATTGAATTCCTTTAACTGTTTGGATGTCTAAAGCTGTATTCTTGCATTCTGATGAAAGGTCCGAATGTTGTCAAGCTAAAGGTCCCCTCCTCTGAAATTGTCTCAGTGTGTGTGCTGTGAATTTCTTTGTATTTTTAACTGTGACAACTTCCTTACAGCACCCCCATGCCGAATGCTTTGTTTTTTTTTTGTTGTTGTGCAGTGTTTGTCTTTTGTTACCTTTTTTAAGGGAGGAAGAATGCATAATGATTGCATTAATGTGATGTCTTCAGACACTGAGTGAAGATCTGTCTTGCACAACGGTGCTTTGGCAGGCTAATTTAATCCAAGAAGGTGAAAGAATGGCCAGTCTGAAGTGATCAGTGTGTGAACTGTGTACTAACGAACAGACATTAGCAGAGAGCAGCTCTGCTTACTCAGCAGGTGCTGTAGTAATGCTGCAGTTGTTTGCAGTTCAGGCCTTGGGCAAAGCTACAGAGGAAACTTGGCTTAACCCTGCTGACGATGCTGACTCATGCCTGGACATGGCTCTGCAAGTATTGACTGCCCTTCAGTGTTTTTGTCGAGCGATCGCTCTTCAGTGACCTGGATTGGATAAGCTGTTAAGGGCGGCATGGTAGCTCAGTGGTTAGCACTGTTGCCTCACAGCACCAGGGACCAGGGTTCAATTTCTGCCTCTGGCGACTGTCAGTGTGGAGTTTGCACGTTCTCCCCGTGTCTGCGTGGGTTTCCTCCCACAGTCCAAAGATGTGCAGGTTAGGATGAATTGGCTGTGCTAAATTAGCCATAGTGTTAGTTGCATTAGTCAGAGGGAAATGGGTCTGGGTGGATTACTCTTCAGAGGGACTTGTTGGGCTGAAGGGCCTGTAATGCTATCTATCAGGTAATGGCTTGTTAGACATGGGTCCCTGGAGATTCTAACTGGTTTTGAATGTTTCCAATTGCTTGACCTCTCAAGTTACCTTTGCTTTGCGGTCTCCTTCCCTGGTCTCTACTCAGGTACCAACTGCATTTGGTCAGTGTTAGGTGACCCAGTTGGGGAATCATTTCTGTGGAAATGCTGAAGGCCATTCTTTTAAACCAGGTATAAATTGTGCGTGGAGATAACATCACCTTGGTGAATTCATGGGTACTCTGGATCGGAGTCAATAAGAATGAGGTGATTAAAAGTGACATACTGCAGAAACTGGAATTCTGAAATGAACAAATTGCTGGAGGAACTGAGCAGGTTTGGCAGCATCTCCGGAGAGACTGAGCACTTCAGTTTCGGGGTTATCCTGGATCTCGATCGTGTAGGCAAGCCTGGGAAGAAATAATTGTTTTTAATATCAAGTGCTTTGATATTGAAAGGGGGTGGAAGCTTTTTTCTTCATGAAAAGTAATGAAATCAGTGGCAAATTATTAAAGCATGGGAAGTTTTGTCAACGATTGTAACGGAGGCCAATACAGGAGTGTCAACCTCCCTCGTACCCACAAGGGATACATTCCGGGGCCTACTGCGGAAACCGCAGGTTGGAGCGAACCCATTCATTTCAATGGGAAATGTACCTTCCCAGCAGCCTCCTAGTCCCTGGTTCCCTCTAATATGTTTGGGGTGCTGTAATCCGCGGGTAACTGAAACAGTGGAAAATGATTCCGCCGATCTGGGAGTCACCCTGTAGTATCCTTTAGAATTTGAGAATGCACAGAAGAGGCGATTTGTCTTAGTGTCTGCAAGAGAAACCAGATGTTTCCAATGAAAATGTCGAACAATTGCTGAAAGAGCATGGCATCAGGATTTGGTTGAGATTGCTCCAGTGAAGAGCTAGAAGACAATACGTGGCTTTTTCCCCCAGCTGACAGAATTTGGTCTGCCGTGATTTCCTTTGGATTCTGTTTCCTTACAGCCTAGTTACATAAGATGGTTTTTTTTAATCCCCTGATTGTTAGAGTCTACTATACCTGAATGAGTGAGCGATGTAGTCATATCCTGAGAGAACTGGACCTCCAAGACTGCTGTGAGCATAAAGGAGCCAGGTTTAGCAGTGCCAGTTGAATATCAACATACATGCCAGCGAGTGGGTTCAGGGCTTCCAGAATCTGAAATATGACAAACTAACATAAAAACCTTGTACACAGTAGGCAATCTGTCCACCAATAGAGCCTTCAAGGCAAATGTCTTTATTATTCAGTAATTTGAAAGTAATTTTCACTCCTTCCAAAACCAGTTTTAAGTATATGGTTAGGAACAAGATTCAAACATGCAGCCATCTAAACCATCAGAAGTCTACATCAACTTGGTTCACTTGCTATCATTTGCACAAAACAAATTAATTTCCGTTTCCATTCTTTCAGTTGTGATGCACTGAAAGTAAACAGTACTCCAGCCGTGTAAATGCTGTGCACAATTGAATAATCTTTTCACTAATTTAAAAATTCTAACCCTCACCACCTCGTCTGTGCAAGCTGTTGTAGACTGAAGTGGATTCACAATATTCCTAACTGGTTCCTTGAGAGAAAGTTCCATGTTCTGACTCCTTTCTGAGATACAGGAAGTTTGGATTTAATAACTGTTTGTTTTCATTTGGTGTTCTAGAAGTAGGAAAGTTTTCATTACTAGCAGCATCAAATGCTATTCTAAAAATTTAAGGGAAACTTCCATCACAATACACTCTAGTTTATCGAGCCTTTTAACCACCTCTGTGCGGTTTATCCTCTCGACGTGGCTGTTTGATGGCTTGTATTTTGCGTATTGGTGAAGTTAGTCATGATTTCTGTGCACAGATATTTCTTTGCATTTGCTTTGCACCAAGCATCTCTCTTCAGAGGCTAACTTTCCAGTTCTGTTATGAATCTATCATTCCACAATGCCGAAAACTGTTTCCTGAAGCAGTTGATCTGTGTATTCCTCTGTCTGACTTAATTTTGTTTTTCCAAGGCAGATTTTCTGCAGACAGGTCTTTCATCTCCCCCAGGATTCTGGAAATTTCACATAATCAAACGCAATGCAGGACTGACTGCAATTTAGAGATGTTAATTTTAGTTCAAATGGTTTTGTGAACTGGTGCTGACTGTTGTCAGGTGTTCATTTTGGCTAGCTTATGTCAGCGTTTTCCTTTTTTAAAAATTTAGTCATCTGAGAAAGCTCCCAGGTATTAAAATCAGATGATGTAAGGTAAAAGTTTACTTTTTTAACCATCATACCAATAACCCTTTCTACAAAGTGGAATGGACCATTGGTGGTTTAAGTTTAACATAATTTCCGTTCTTCTAAAAATGAACCTGAATTTTTTATGGTCTGTGTCACTCTCTTAGTGATTGTGACTGTAGACTCGTGTGGTAGTGAAGTGGCCCTTTAGCCCATGTCAGCAGTCCCAGATCCTGAAATGACAAGACCACGCAGCAAACCAGTTCCTCAGTGTCAACTGTTTTAAACCTGACTATCAATCTGCAGTTAGAATATGACATTTTGAAATTTTTACGTTAATCCCACTTTCCATATAAAAGTTGGACTTATTTTCTTATGCAGTTTTAGCTATAATGAATTTCCCCTTTTTCAGCTAGGGTTCAATTCTGCAATTTTAAATTGGATTGTTCAGTTTAATAAAGGAGGTTGCATTTATAGAGCATCTTTGGTGGAAAGCCATCCCACCTCTGAAGTATGTTGGAATTTTGCTTAAAGAGAGGTGACCATTTGGTCAGAGAGGTGGACTTTCAATTCCTTTGCTTCTCCAGTCCTTAGTAAAAGCAGTTCCAGTGTGTCAAGCTTCTGGCTGAAGGTGGGACAGTCGTTGGGAAGTGAGGGATTGTGGGGCGGGTGGATGGATGGTGGTGAATTCAAGTGACAATCAGAGACAACCCTGGAAGGAAGTAGTTGTAGGCCGAGAAGAGATGAGGTGTGGAGAGAAAATTGTTCAGGAAACAACGCAATTACTCATGGCTCCTGCAGTTCCTGTTTGCTAAAATTGGAACTTCCAATCAGCGGTTGGCAAGGGAAAAGTGCAATCACACTAGTAGATGTTTTATTTTTATACATCTTTAAAGAAAGAGGCTAAATACTGCTTTGCTCCAGCTTCAGTTGTTCTAACTGTTCATCCTTAAAGCCATTGCATGTTAACGAAATAACGTGCTTTGTCCTACAATTACGCACAGCCTTTTCATTTTGCACAAAAGGTTGTTGATATGTATTCAACTGTAGCATAAAAGCTGTTTATCTCCCTCCCCCAACCCCCCCACCCCCTTGCTTAAAGTGCTAAAGGAAGTGACCATTGGACTTGCGGGTAGCACAGTTAAGGATGTTAGCACAGCCTTGAACGAAAGCTGTGTTTGAATGAACATTTTCAGCTTTTGTTCCAAGTGTCTTGTTGCAACCCCTGACTGTGATTGATAGCTTCAGTCTTCAAGATTGATAATTTCACGTGCCTGTAGATCAAAAAGAGGTGCTTCACACATGTGAAGTTGAGACAACAGTCCCCTGTGGAATTCATCAGGAGGATGTATTTGAGCACTACCAGGAGCTGCATTCTTAGAGGGAGGAGTAGAATGGAAAGCTTAAAAAAAAAAGTGAGGTCCATCAGGTTCCCTTCTGCCTGTAATGTGCTTGAACTGCAGGTTTGCACGGCTTAAAGTTGAAACGTCTCACTGCCATCTGTTTTTTTTAGTACCAGCCATTTTATATTTAATTCATTTGCAGTGTTCTCTATCATTCCCCCCCCCCCACTTTCCATCTTCCTCAAATTAAGATGGTGGCAAGCACCAGGTACAGTGAAACTGAGGTTTGAGTCCTGTCTCCCTCTTTCATGCTTTGTTGCCACCAACTTCATTACACTGACCAAAGTCAGAAGAAGAGTTTTAACAAACAAAAAAATCCCCAGTCTCTCTCACCTACTCTTTAGATTTTCCTTTGGAGCTCCTTTCAGAGTTATGTTAGCAATGTTGGATATTTTGTTTTTAGGCAAGCCTGGACTGTAAGCATTGTCATGTTACGAAAGATCTTTCTGAAGACAGGGTTCGTTAACTTTTGTTTCATTTGGCATCATTGTTTTTCTGTGTGCTGGAAATGGGTGTTGTAATTTAGTGGTCCTTTCTGTAATGTGAAGGAGCTTTATATGATTGAAAAATTTTAACTTCAGTAGATATGGAAGTGCCTTCAGAGGTCCTGGTTGTCTTTTGGGTATTGTCAAACCCCTTTCTGTTAACGCATGTTCAAAGGGAGAGCTACGAAATGGAGGGAGCTATGCACTAATTAGCCAGAGGCCACTGTTATGATCTCATGTTATTACTGGACAAGTAAGACTGATCTGGTTGGTGAATCTTTTTGTGTGGTTTTATCACTGAAGCAAACATGTCGTGCTGCAGATTTTGGTTCAACAATGAAGCAAGTTCATGTGCAGGATTTTGGTTAGGTCACTGTTGGAATATTGCGTGCAATTCTGGTCGTCTTCCTATCGGAAAGATGTTGTGAAACTTGACAGGGTTCAGAAAAGATTTACAAGGATGTTGCCAGGGTTGGAGGGTTTGAGCTATAGGGAGAGGCTGAACAGGCTGGAGCTGTTTTCCCAGAGCATCGGAGGCTGAGGGGTGACCTTATAGAGGTTTACAAAATTGAGGGGCATGGATAGGATAAATAGACAAGGTCTTTTCCCTGGGGTCAGGGAGTCGAGAACTAGAGGGCATAGGTTTAGGGTGAGAGGGGAAAGATGTAAAAGAGACCTACGGGGCAATTGTTTCTCACCGAGGGTGGTACGTGTATGGAATGAGCTGCCAGAGGAAGTGGTGGAGGCTGGTACAGTTGCAACATTTAAGAGGCATTTGGATGGGTATATAATAGGAAGGATTTGTAGGGATATGGGCTGGGTGCTGGCAGGTGTGACAAGATTGGGTTGGGATAGCTGGTGGGCATGGAGGGGTTGGACCGAAGGATCTGTTTCCGTGCTGTACATCTGAGTCCAAAAATTAGGACAAACTTGTCGCACATCGAAATAGTTTGGTTTATCAGAGCACCTGGAAAAATACAAATCCATTATTTCCAAAAACATTCCCTTTTCAGTACTCTCATCAGAAGTTTTTTTTCTCTCCCCTTTCACTTACAGGGTTTAATTTAACTGTGTGGAATTAATTCACTATCTTGAGAATCTGACTCTTCCTGAATCCTGATACAACTGAGTTTAAATTTTTCTCATCTTCAAATAACCCCTTCAGGGTTTTAACCAACACTTCTGGTCGAGCTGAACTCTTTACACTGACGTCACCTTTCTCAAGTCCTAAAATTATCTCCCTTCGTCAGCGGCGAATGTTTTGCACATTGCTTCTACAGACTGCTTAAACAAACTGAAAATGCTTTCTACCATGCTATTTTCACCTAAGTTCCAAAAGTTTCCAATGTCTCCAATGTGAAAGTCTAATGCTTACTAATTACTTCACTCCTAAACTCTCCCAATGTAAGTGATACTATTAGTCTCCAGGTTGTCTCTCCTAATACTGTTTGAAAATAAATCACCATGGCTGCAAAAATACTTAATAGACTTATTAAACCCCTTGGGGAATGCAATCAAACTTTATATCACTAGTTCAAAATCTTATCCATGGGTGTGGGTGGCTGGAGCAGCTTTAATTGCCCAATCCTAATTATTCAAATTGAATGACTTGCTAAGGCCTTCAGGGGGCAGTTGAGTCAACTCCATTGTTGTCAGTCTGAAGCCACATGTAGGCCAGATTTGGTAAGGATGCTGGACTTCCTTCCCTAAAAGACACGAGTGAGCCAGATGGGACTCTACGTTTATCAGCAATGGTTACATAATCACCAGTAGGATAGGTAGGATCTGAACCCATGTTCCCAGGACATTAGTCAAGATCTCTGGATTACTGGTGCAGTGATTAATTGCACTATGCTACTACCTCCCCCGATATTAAGTAAAAATTATACCTTCTGTCACATCATGTTCTGTTTCTACTTGTGAGCCATGATGGGACTGTAGGTTTAAGTGAAATGGTATCTGTTGAAAATATGAGCTGAGGGAAGTAGCTGGGAACCCTCTTGTGCTTCAGGCTATTTTTAATTATCTGATTACAAATTGCTTCATTCAGCCTATACCTGCCCTTTTACAAAATAAATGACGTCTTAGTCTCGCACCCTGTATAAGAGAGGATGTTCTTGACTTGCACTAAGATTGATTTTGTGCTTCCTGTTGAAATTTTGTAACGTGCATTGAAGAGGAATGAAAACCTAGGGAATCTTAGCTGGGCCAAATGAGTTGGGACCCTTCCAAACTTGAAGTCAAACACCTTCATTTTCTGAAGTAATGCCTGTCCTTGTGCATCAAGCAGTTTGTTTGTGGATTTTAACTTCCACCAACTCTCTGGATCGCTCAGTCTTTTATTCTTGCTTACCGTGAAAAGCCTCCGTGCAAATTGCAGGGTGGTCGTGTTTACTTTTGATCGCTTAGCTTTCTTCAAGTCAGCTCAAACTGTTTCATTGCTGCCTAAAATCTCTTCTGGAAATCGGGCTTTGGTAGGAGATCTGCAGGTTATTCAGTCACTAGATGTGTGTGTGTTGTTCCTGTTGTGTAGCTCTATAGTTGTTAAACTATCAGCTAGTAATGCTGTTTACATTACTGACACAACAGTGGGCCTTTTTTTTTTACAAGCTGCTACTTGCCCTCCGTTTGGGGGATCAGAAAAATTATGCGATTTATGTTCTTATCCAGCAAATCCTCTCTCTCCTATTGGTGCACGTTCTGTGACCCAGTATCCATGTTGCATATTTTCAATGCCATTTATGAGTGCTGGCTTTGATTTCTTTCCTGAAAGCTCCAATTTTGCAATCATATACAGTGAGAGCTCTCCCCATTACATAGAATTGCCTTCTTTCATTTGAAATATTCTAATACTTGCCATATTTGCCATCGGGAATATAAGCCAATGGTCTGTCCTGATCATCTGACCCTTGATACTGAATCATGTCTGTTTGTTACATCCCCTCCGACTAAGTTTCTATTTCCCTTTGTGACTTACTACATTAGAATGTAACTGAGTACTTCAGCTTTGGCCTGGCCATGATTCAGCATGGCTGAATTCCCCTCTCTCATTTCTAACTCTGAAGGCCAACATCTTGGTTAGTTTGATCCCAGAGCACAAGCTTAGTGGTTTCAGTAGACAGACATCTAAAATGATATTCGCTGCTCCATGGTTGCTAGTTTCTTGCTCTGAAAACATGCTGGTTTGTTTCAGATCCGCAATGCTTGCGCTCCCATATTGGACAACTTTTGTCACAATTTTAACTGTTCATGTAATCCCCAGCTTCTATCAACGCATCACACGGAGCTTCCTAACACTTCTTTTATTTGCAAACTTTCATATCCTCTTCCTCTTGACCAAAGCATTGATATTTATGGTAAAGTCTGCCTTTTATCCTTCCTCTATTTCCATGTGAAAATCACTAATTGACGCTTGTCACAAGGTTTCTGATAATTGTGTGCCTTTTTTTAACGGTTATTTATCAAATGCTTGCTGGAAGTCCACGCACTACAATAATATTGGTCATCACTTCATGATTTGCTGTGCTAGTGAGCTCTGCAAAAAAAGAAAATCCAGTCTTTCAGGTATGAGCTTACCTTTAATACGTCCTTTCTTCCATGAGCTAATCCTTGTCCAAGTCCTCATTTACTACCTTACAGATTTAGTGATATCTTGATAATAGATATTAAATGTCAGACTTCTCCCTACTGGAATAATGAAGTCCTTTTTGCTGTTTGCTTTGGTAAAAGCGTGCTTGTCATGGTTCCTGAGTTTTAAGCTAGGGAGAACTCTTCGGGGGTTGGGAGGGACTATTCTCTTTTCCCATTTTCCAATTCCCTGAACCTCAGTCCTGTTGTAGTGTCCTGTATTCAGCCCAGTGACGCCACTGCAATTGATTAGCATAAACTGAGTGAACAAGTATACTTCAGTATTGTATTGGCTATACTGTCTACCTTTTGGAA
Organism: Chiloscyllium plagiosum; assembly: GCF_004010195.1. Classification (NCBI taxonomy): domain Eukaryota; kingdom Metazoa; phylum Chordata; class Chondrichthyes; order Orectolobiformes; family Hemiscylliidae; genus Chiloscyllium; species Chiloscyllium plagiosum. The sequence continues at coordinate 97,716,102 of NC_057717.1, read as the reverse complement.
GCTGAAGATTAATAGTTTTAAATTCTGAAAATCTGTTCTGTGCTGTGAATCAGTTACTGCATTTCTGGCTAGCTGTTTTTATTTCTTGTATCATAAACAAACATTTATGAGTAGTTACCCACTTTGCCACAGCAAGTTGAACGCGCTCTTAAATGCCTCGATCTGAATTTCTCAACTTTAAAAGCTTGTTATGAGAGTGGTTTGATGATGGTAGCTTATTTATCTAAATGTTACCCCAGGGAATATTTAGCAGCTGGTATATGAATAGTTCAGGAAGTTTCAGTCTTTCTGTAGGTTTCTGTGACCCTCCCCTCTGACTCACCCCTTTTGCTAGTGTGTTACTGGTGAGTTATGTGACCAGAGAAATGGCAATGAATTAGATTAGAGCCTGCCATTGTTCCAGTGGCTTTGAACTAAGCAAGTCTCACAGCTGCAGATCCTCTGGCAAGCAACTAAAATTTCATGTAATGTGACTAGTTTGGATTTTGTAGGTTTGAGTAATCTATACTGTTTTCTCTCCTCTCATTTCAGATTTATCCCTTCCCTCAGCAATCCTTCCCTTTAAAGAGACAGTGAATTAATGAAGAGGAACTAAGGAAAGTTATAGGGTCATAGAGATGTACAGCGCAGAAGCAGACCCACCAGGCCAACTCATCCATGCCTTAGGTCTGTTCTCATTCGAGAGAAGAGGCTAAGAGGGGATTTAATAGAGACATACAAGATGATCAGGATTAGATAGAGTGGACAGTGAGAGTCTTTTTCCTAGGATGATGGCGTCGGCTTGTACAAGGGGCATAGCTGCAAATTGAGGGGTGATAGATTTAAGACAGATGTCAGAGGCAGGTTCTTTACAGAGTGTGGTAAGGGTGTGGAATGCCCTGCCTGTCAATGTAGTTAACTCAGCCACATTAGGGGAATTTAAACAGTCCCTGGATGATGGGATAGTGTAGGGGCATGGGCTTAGATTAGTTCACAGGTCGGCGAAGGGCACGATAAAGGGCTCCTGCCTGAAATGTCGGTTTTCTTGCTCCTTGGATGCTGCCTGACCTGCTGTGTTTTTCCAGCACCACTCTAATCTTTACACCTCACTCTCCTATGTACTCGGGACTTAATTTTCAAGGAACAATGAACCAGCACTTCAGGGTGTCTTTGTTCGGGAGCACTCCCCAGGACCTTACCATTGAGTGTATTAATCCTGCCCAGATTTGTCTTTCCAAAATGCAGCACCTTGCTTTTATCTAAATTAAGTTCTGTCTGCCACTCCTCGGCCTATTGGCCCATCCGATAAAGGTCCTGTTGTTGTTCACACGTTGTAGAAACATCCCGCCTTATATGTTCACAGGGATGTTGGGTTATGCTCGTCAGCATTCTGCCTTGCACTGTTCTAGTGCAGAACAAAACTCAAACAGAGTGCCTGATGATCAATCTGTAGTTCAGACATTTAGTTAAACATCCCCATCAGATCTGCATGGTGTTAAGAATTCTCTGAATTTCTGATTTTAAACAGGGCCGAAGATTGGACTTAACTTCTAATACTCTTAAACCCCACATCATCCCCGTGAACATGCTGAAGTAATGCAGGATGTTGCTGTAATGGGCTGTTTATGGAACTGTGTCATGCCCTGTTCTCTTGTGTTCCATGCTCATGCAGATTTTCTCTGCCATGTATATGATGCATCTGTAGTACTAGCATAGGGCATAGAGGTGTAATTTGTTGCTGCTTCAGTGCGGGAGTATCTGAAGTGCCAAATGTCAAACATACTCCATGTACAAGTATGATTTTTTTTCCTGTCTTTAAATGGTCTAGCAGTTTTCAAAGTTACTACTTTTATTTTCTGCTGAAATGCTGTTGCTCATGTAATCAAATTAATTTATTTCTGCATTTCAGTTTCAAATCTGAGTGTATAAAATCCATGTACCTGCTGTAGTAGCTGCTTAGATAATGCTGTTCTTTTGTGTACTATAACCGTACTTTCAGAGCCAGACTTTGCTCTCTGATCAGGTGAAAGCCAGGAAGCTAACAGTGTTGAGGTCTGTTTCAGAACCAAAATTTTCAGGACCCCAAAATTAGTCTGCGAATGATGTTGAATAACCGATTGTGTAGATGCCTGTTTGAGGTGCCGCAGTTGGCCTGACTCTCTCAGGAAAGGAGGCACACCATTTGCCTTGAAGCCTGATCCTGACAATTTAAACATTCGTTTGGAATTGTGTATCTTGCATTTCAGATTAGACTCTGCGCTGAGAAACTCTCAGGGCTGACTAACCCACTGAAACTGCCTGCTCTCAAGAACAATCAGTTCCAAGGCCCCACGTAGGCTGTACAAATCATTTCTATTTAACACCGCTTCTGGTTCTGCTTAACACACTCGTTTGTCCTGTTTTACTTGCATGGGCCTCAAAGATTATAAGGGCTGTTCTTGCTGTTGCCTCGTTAGTTGATGATTAAAAAATAAAGCTGTTGGGTTGAGCAACTTGAGCATGCTGGGTTTAATGGAGGCATTGGTTTCAGATTTGGCACCGTAAGAAGTAATATGTACCTGAGCTGCCATTAAAGACAGAAATATTTGGGCTCCCCAGGCCAATCTGTGTAGGGTGCAGACAGCTGTTATCACTGCATTGGAGCATAGATCACTGATTGCAACAGAATCAGGGTAAAGGCGAATATAGTGAGGTTGTGTGGTACGCTATTTTGTGGCTAAGCACTGATCCACCTACAAGATCCCGAATCCCTGATTATGACTGCAAGTGCCACGTCTCAAAAAGCAACTCTTCTGTGCAAATGACTCTGATATCTCATATCTTGTTAGTTGCCTGTAAGACTTTTGTGAAGCAAGTGATTGTTGTGCAGCAGGAATGATTGCATTCTTGTTACTCATTTTGTGACAGAGCACGGGATAATGAAGCAAACACTTGAAAATGGAGAATTTGGTGTGCTTGCTGCCAAAAATTGAGTCGGTCTGGACTTTTATTTAAATAAAAAAGTTTCTAATTGGGATTTTAAGAACTCAAGAGTTTTACATTAATTAAATATTAAGCAATTTTAAAAAAGATGTCCCTAAATGCAAGATGTAAGTTGGTTCTGATTCTAGCCCCTTGTGGACCTGCTAGTCATTGCCCTTGTTTTCAATTGCCTCGGTCCTACACCCTGGATTTTCACCTGTACTTCAAATCTACCTCAAACTACTGACATCTCCATCAGCCCCAATAATCTATGGAGCACTGTTTTTGTATGTTAAAGGTAATACACGATCACACTTGTCAATTATAACTGGCTTGTGTGTTGTCCCTAATTTTAAACCATAAGGCATATCTGGGACTATGATGCGGTCTTAGTGTTCATAGTCAGTTTTTACAGTATAGAGAAAGAGATCCTTCTGTCCATGTCTGCTTCCTGGACATCCTCTCCTCAATTCAGCCCTAGCCTTCCACCATGTTAACTACTAAGATGCAAAGTATTTCTAAGAAGTTAATCAGTACTTTGATTCAAAAATGTCTTATTTTCAAATCCCTCTGCAATACCGTTTTCTAATCAGTAATCTCCTCTCATCCCAGAAGCTATTGAATTTTGATTGCTCTGTTGGTGACCAAACCTTCAGCTCCCTGAGCCCAACGCTCTGGAATTCTCAGCTAAACTCTCTACCCCAAGAAACCCCACTGACCACGATATTGCTCATCTGACTCCAGTACCTCCTTTAAATGATTCCAAGTGCTCTGGGCGATATCATTTTATATTAGCAGTCCTAGAAATGAAAGTTGCGGAAACACATTTGGATGAAATAGTATTAATTTTTGTACTTGCATAGTCCTGTACAGCATTGTGAAAATGCTATTTTAGAATATGGCATTATCTTGCTTTGTAATTTGCATTACTTTATATTTCCTTGTGTGGCTCTTGTGTGGGACATGAGGAACAAGAAACCCGGTTGAGTTGGCACATAGTGACTTTCTACAAGAGTCTGCTCACCTTGCTTTGGTCCACTAGTTAGTCTATTAGCTAGTTATATATGTTATTCTGGAATGAAGTTGCACCCTAAACACTGATGCAATATGGGTTCTCCAATAATGGTGTGCTGGGCTGCAGCAGTGTTGTGGGAAATGTAGCGAAACACGATGGGTGGCATATTTTGTGTATCTGAACTGAGGATTAAAATATAGCTGGAAATAGGTTTTTAAGTTGCGTTGTATCGGGGGATGTGTGTGTGGTACAATCAAGATGGTTGTAGCTTATTCTTCAGCTGTTAACAATGTAAAATGGTCGAGCGTCATATATGAAAATCACACTTCAACGTGATTCAAAGTATGTTGGCTTGGTGTGTCATTTCTCCATAGACTGGGAAGAAGTGAGTCTGTGCAGGCAATTGGAAGGGCCAGCTGTCACCTAGCACTCTTCTCTCCATTGAACATCTGATCGCAGGGGAAGTTTCAAGAGATTAATTTCAGTGAAGCTACGGGGTAAGCATTGGACCAAACCACTCTGCTGTTCTGCAGCAGGCAGGGAAATAATACCTCAGGAAAAAGGAACTGTTCAAACTTTGATGTTCAGCGTATAGAATATTGATGTGATCCTTATGGGTGGTGACCCTTCTGCCCTGCTGGACTCTTTGAAACTGAAGTTGTAAATACATTCACGACTCCTTTTAAAAGAGTGATTTGAAAGTTCACAATAGTTGCACAGAATTTCCCCCAAACCAGTCAAACACCCTGTTCTATCTTTCCAAACTCTGACAGCAACTCCATGCTGCCTTTAAAACTCTTAACTGATTTGCTTCAACCCACTTTCCTGATATGAATGTGCCCTAAAGTTGTGAAGCAGTGTTGACTCCATATTGCTTGTGTTTTGGAGTCACATCTGTGGTACTCTGTAAACAATAGTGAGCAGAAGCATGCGAGTGCCATTGGAAACTACGTATCCTGTTGCCATAAAGCCTTTAACTGGCCAGTGATGCACAGAGAGCAAAGGAAAATGGCAACTCCTGTTGCTTGTGATGATTGGAGCACATTGTCATCATGTAAAATGTAAGGTAGCTATCTGTTTTTCGTACTTCACGTTTGACCTAATTTCTGCATTACAGTGATGACTACACTTCAGAAATGCTGAGTGTTTTCGGCATGTCTAGTTGTGGAAAGCTCCGTACAAGTGTATGTCTGTTATCTTGATTTGTTCAATAGTTGTGCGGCTTTTATGCAAGTTCAATGATCGTCTAGTTTCTCATCCTTTTTTTTTAAAACTTCCCTCCACTGAGTTTTCACTGATCTGGAGGCTGCTGTTCCCAGCCTAAGATTTCAAGAAACCCAGAGCTATGTTAACTTTGCAGCCCCATGTAAACTGAGTAGTGGGATTTGGCGTTTGTTTGTTTAGCTGGGTTTGTTGTGGATGAGGTTTTAACTGTTTGCTGGAGCACACTGTTGATCTGTCTGTTGCATAATTGCTGACTATTTTGACATCAAGCGCTTGGAATTGGTCACGATTAGTTTTATTTACTGTGAAACTAAACCTTTTTGAAAGTCAGTTCCTTCCGTCATTCTATGAATCAGAATTCTTCAAATTAGTGGATTGAATAATATGTTACATACATTCATCTCACCACTTAGAATTTTATGGAGAACGCTTTAGTGGTTTTTGTGTCACTCACTATATAAACTAGCTTTTGATGTTTCCAATGTCATGGGAGCATTTGTGAAGCATGATTGGGTGGTCCAAAGCCTGCGTAATTTGTCGCCAGTCCAAGGTATTTCCAGCAAGCCGTAAAATCTGACGTGCATTACGCCTTCATGCCTATTCTTTGACTGTGCACAGGGGAGGACAGGCATGTGAAGTGTGTTGGTTTGTTTTATAAGTCCAATTTTATGGTATTATTTAACGTTGCGATGTGCAGATAGAGATAGGACAAGTCGCCAGAGTGGATTGCATGCACAACTGACATCACCCTTGTCTTGAGTGGGGGAGGGAAGAGGCGATGTGACCACAAAGAAGGATATAATACTGACATTTGCTTGCAAGGATTGCATTGGGAAGAATGACCCAGTGCTGAAAACCTGAATTTTAAACAGAACTGAAACTGGAGTTTTGCACCCCTTGCTGATTCTAAACATCCACTATTGTCAAACTGAACTTACTCTGACACCCGTCCCTAACTTTTTTTTCTTGTGCTGTTTCCGCAGTTCAGATCCAGTGAATCACTGATGCAAAGCTTTGGGGCCCTTTCTTAAATCCTCTCTTCCAAACACTGATTAAGTATTGTTCAAATTGTTGCTTTGTCCTTACCTGGATACCAAGCTCAGTAAATAGTGGCTTTGAAGCTTCCACTGTTCTGAGATGGAAAATGAGCACCCACTGACTTGTTTGCAGTTCTTAAGATATTGTCCTGTTTGATGAGCTAATCATTTTAATCTGGTGATTTTTCTTCAGTATCTTAAGTTTTGCAGCTTCCTTTGGGAATAGAAAATTAAAAAGGAAATATTTTCTTTGGTCAAATGCAGGCGAATCTAATTGCTTTCTCCTCTTCATTTGTATTTCAGCCTGCCATACTTTATTGATTTCTTGTTGGGTAGCTGGATTTGACACTTGATCAGTTGTTGGGCAGAGAAGAAGAAAGTGTTTCCTTTCTAAAGGGCTGTGTATTTTTGGAGGTCTGCGCCACTTTGAGTATTTTGAAAATTCAGATTGAGATTTGGGCACAGTGACAGGAGGGGTCAGATGGATAAGTGCAGTTAGAAATAGAGGATCCGTCGTGGCCATTGAATGGCAGCGCAGGCTTGAAAAGCTGGCTCTCATTCATTTTGATTCTGTAAAATGTTCAGTTCTCTCCCCTTCTTCTGAGAGCACTTGCTTTTACACCAGGGAATTGAACCCCTGCAGTATAGTAATGTCGCCTGGGAGCAGAAGCAGGTCATTTGATTAAGATCACGGCTGAACTGGTTGTGGTCTGCGGTCCACTCTCTTTCTTCCACGCCTGTCCCCATAACACTACGCCCTTGACTATCGCAATCTATCCATCTCCTCCATGAGTACATTCAGTGGCCCGCATTACTTCCTGGGAAGAGTATCCTACGGATTAACGACCCTCTGAGAGAACCATCTCCTTCATATTCCATTTATGATAGAGATACTTTTTCCCCCTTTGTTTAAAAACAAAACTTTCTTGTTACAGATTCCTTTTTGTGGGGAAGCATGCTCTGAATCCACCCAATCAAGTCTCCTTAGCGACTTGTTTTACAATCCTCCCTCTCCTCCTCAACCCCCCCATTCTTTAGTTGAGTGGGGATTCTGCAACCTATTCAGCCTTTCTTGATAAAGTACGCCCTTCATCCAAGGAATAAATTGTGAATCTTGTCTGAACCGCTTTTTGTCCAAGAAACTTTTGCTGTGAACTTGCAGTCACCTCCATTTATTGTAATGGTGCAATGACAGGACTTGACACACAGAGCGTTCCAATGTTTCCTTGGTTTTTTTCTGGTCCTGGGGACTGATTTTGATAAATGAGTGCTAGTGCTTCCACGATGTACAAATGGAATCCAGCCTGTCCCAATGGAACATCAGCTTGTGAGTACGGTCAGGGGCCCCTTGATCAAGTCTTGTTGCTCAAGCTGCAAGTTTCATGAGCAACTTGTTAGGGTGGGAAGGATTTGAACCAGGTTTCATGCGTGCATACCTGCAATTTTTTTTATACCAAACATGCTTGCGTAACAAACGAGATGCTGAACTGATGGACCGAAGGATCTGTTTCCATGCTGTATGGAAACTCTATGACTCTATGGTTGCATGAAAGCTTGGTAAGCTGCCTCTGATGCAGTCCATTCCTACTGAGCGGAGAAAGTGAGGTCTGCAGATGCTGGAGATCAGAGATGGAAATGTGTTGCTGGAAAAGCGCAGCAGGTCAGGCAGCATCCAGGGAACAGGAGAATCGACGTTTCGGGCATTAGCCCTTCTTCCATTCCTACTGAGCATTGAATATGATCTTTTTACATGTGCATTGCAAATTGTGATCAAAAGCTCAAGATTCAGGAGTTACTTGTGCTTTGAAAGTTTGGGTAATATGTTTCACAGACCCATACTATATTGTTTTGCATACTCATTCTGGTTTTGAGCTGTCCATTTCACAAATGCACTCATTTAACATCAGAAACCTTGTTGGCTCAGCCTCTGTGGCTGGTTATCAGATTCTCAGGAAGGCTTCTGCTGCAATGGGGCACTTCTTTCAAGTACTCTGAATGACTCTTTATTTTAGGTGAAACTGTATTACTTCCTCTGGTTGGTCCAAAGTCTGACACACCAAAAGGTTGCTTTCGAGTGCAATCCCCGTCATTCGAGCAAACGAATGTTATTGAGTTAAATTGTATTGATTTTATCAATTCAAGGAGGAATAATGTCCAGGGGAATGGGAGAACAGGGTTAAGAAGGCGTTTAGCAAGATTGCATTCTTTGCTCAGACCTTTGAGTATCGGTGTTGGGACATAATGTTGAGATGGTACAGGATGTTGGTGAGACCTCTTTTGGAGTTCTGGTCTCCCTGTTATAGCTGATGAGGGTTCAGAAGACATTTACTGGGATGTTGCAAGGAACGGAGGTTTTGAGTTACCGTATGTACTTGTGTATAAGTCGACTCCTTATTTTGGCCCAAGAATCTTGTATTTTCCATATAAGTCGGTCCTAGTTCTTCACAATTACAGATCAACATTGAGTCTGTGTCCCTGCTCGTTGTGCTCTGCTCTGACTTTCTAGTCTGCTGGCCGTACCGCTAAGTTCCAAGTCTTCCAGTCTGCCAGCTGTCACAGGTTTTCAGAATTACTGTAATGGGGCAACTGCCGTTTCTGTGGAGTCAGTTTCAGTTACCCACGGTTTACTGCAGCCCAAACGTATTACAGGGAACATTTCAGAACCTGAGATCGGGATCTGCCAGGAAGGTAAGTTTCCCATTTTGTCTGTTTTGTAGATAAATATTCATCCCCCTCAAACAATACCTCGTATATAAGTTGACCCACTAATTTCAGATTTAAAGTTTTCAAAATTCGACCTCTGCACAAGTATCTACAAGGTAAGGAAGGCTGAATAGGCTGGGACTTCTCTCACTCGAGAATTGGAAGTTGAAGGGTGACTGTACTGACGTTTATAAAAATAATGAGAGATATAGATAAGGTGAATGGCAGGTATATTTTCCCTCAGGTGGCGGATTTCAAGACTAAGAGGCATATTTCTAAGGTGATGGGAGAGAGATTTTTAAAAAGACATACAAGGCAATGTTTTTACATAGGGTAGTTTGTATGTTGAATGAACTTCTAGAGCAGGGGTGGGGAACCTGCGGCCTTCTCGACCATTGTGTGTGGCCTTTTGAATGAATCCAAATTTTGCAGAACAAATATTTTTTTATTAATTTTTTTTCATCCTTTATTTTTAATTTAATCTTAAAATGAATGTATTTAAAATACCAGAGAGTAAAAGAAAATTCAATGAAATAATCCTCACAAACTGACCGCCACAATTTTAAAAATTGGTAAATCAGAAGGGCTATTTCAACACCTGCTATGCTCATGGTTTAGTTATAATGTGGCTCTCGAATGTACGTTATCTTCCCTGCCTGACTGGTGCCGCTGCTGCCTGAGGCTGGTTGGTGAGAGCCTGCTGGTATCCAGTACGCCAGTGTTTATCAATTTATGACAACAGTGCACGTGGCTTTCCATTTGAAGTGACAATAGTAGTTAGATTTTTACAAAATAATGTGAATTTTGAAGAATATATAATTGAAGTTTCTTGGATGCGGCCTTATTAGATTACAACCAATGCGGCCTTCCAACATGAAAAGATTCCTCACCTGTGTTCGAGAGGAACTGGTAGATGCAGGTGCAGTTACAACATTTGAAAGACATTTGGAAAAGTGCATGAAATGTATGGGCCAAGCGCAGGCAGGTTGGACAAGTTTGGTTTGGGATTATGGTCGACATGGACTGGACCAACCGAGAGGTCTGTTGCCATGATGTATGACTAAGACTGAGATTGCTGTTTCACATCATCTGATTGATAGCAGTGCATGCTACCTTTTTGACCATAGTATCTGCAGATTCAGAATAAATTTTTGGTCCTTAATTCTGTTAATGCATTCAATTTATCCTGTTCTAATTCGGTATTGTCTAGGATGTCAAAACTATGGGACTCTTTTGACATGCAATGTCGATTTACAAGGGTTACGTTTGAGGTTTAGCTACATAAACTAGAGTTATATTCTCTGGAATTCTGAACATTGCATAATTTTGGAATTTTAAAAAGATAAAATGTTTAAAAGGGAGTGGCTAACAAATGTCGAGAAAAACTGTTTGCAGTAGTTGGAGACTCAGTAGGTCCAAACACTGCATTCAGACCGTCTCAGAAATGAAATTAGGAAATTGTCACGTTTCAAGGATGATAGAAATTCACAATTCTTCCCCTCAATTGTCACTTAAAGCTAAATTTAAAAAATAGGAGTTGATAACATTTTTGGCTAATGTAATTGAAGGGATAGGAAGTTAAGATTGATACATAAGGGACACTGATTCATGATCTCAAATGGATGACAAACCGGGTCAAGGGTATTCTGTAACTTCCTGTTAATTCTTAAATCTGCTCATTTTCCTTCAATTTACACTCTACCCAATTTCCCCACTCCCAGTCTGTTCGTTTTTTTTGTCCTCCATTCTGAGCACTGATCAGAGCTTTTCTCTTTTAAAAAGACAGTTGGTTCTGACTGAAGGTGATTTGCCTGTCCTAGATATTTAAAGCACGTTTGTTTTCTGTTGCAGTACAGCACATTTTTCCTGCAGAAATGTTCAGCATTTTGCTTTCATTCCATCATATCTGTATGAATGAGTTTTCTGCAAGAGTGGAACAGACTTAACAATAGCCATGACCCTTTTGCAAGAAGAAAATCAGCCTGTTTAAATGCTGCAAAACACATCATGATCTGTAATTTAAAGAAATTTGCAATTGATGCACTGTTCTGGGGTCCTGTTTCATGAGATGATTAGAACTGCAGTACATTCCTGGATTACATAGCTGTTTATCGTCAGTTTTCAGTGCCTTCATTCTCCATATTACAGTGAGCATAATTCTGTGATTCATCAATCTCTTTGCTGCATGAAAGCACCCAGTGTCTATTTATCCCTGTGGAATCTATGGGCAACTTGCTGGCCTGAACAATTACTGTAACACCCTGCTAAGGTCAATCTTACCAAGTCCCTTTTTAAATGCAACTTAATGTTTCATGCAGCTGTGGAAATACATTTTTTGGTGAAACTCTGCTGTCTAAGCTTTGTAGATGTATGGAATTATTCACACTTAATGGGCCAGATTAAGTCCATCCTTTCTCCTTACTCAAATGGATTTGCTCAGCTCTCTTGCCCCTCTTATAAATTTTAGAAATCATATCTTGTAGCTTTTTAAAAATGGAAGATTATTGTTAGATGTGAAGCCAGTTTCAATGCTGTCAAGTAACAACACCATGCTTTGTCACAAGAATTTCCTATGAAAATTTTTCTCTTTCTTCTCTCCACCCCTCCACAACATCCCAAAGCCATTGTTCAGATCTTCTAGTGTCTTAACAACCAATTAAATCTGTTAATGAAATGCAGTATTCAAATTGCATTCAAGAGGCAAGCACATTTGATAGTGAAATTATTCATTTGGAAGTGAAAATACTGTCCTGTCAGTCTGTCAGTGAAAGTCTTATCAGGTTTAACCTTCTGGTGTACTGCGACACTGCAGAGCCATTCCTGCTCTGTTACAAATGTGTTCAATATAAATGTGACCAACTGAACCAGGATTTAAGAATAAATTAATTAAAATAAGAATACTGCGTTGTCCTCTTGTCATTTTTAAAAGCGCATCAGCCAGGACTTGAAAGTGACTTGTGACTCACCTTGTGCTCTTACTGCCATGTGCAGCTGGTTTAGCTGTGAAGCTGCTGTGCAATGAATGTACCTGAATAGACTGGCCATTTATTGTCATGGCATTGAGATGGCTTCGAGTGTTTCTCATGGCACCAGACCAACACCACATCTTAAGTAGCATTTGAACGTATTGACTTCGAGTGCTGTCTTCGTGATGTTTGGACATCGGGACAGGAATAACTTTGTGAACTCTCCTCTTTGAATTGAAGAGCTTTGTGTTTGTGCCAATAGTTCTTAGATTTAACCCCTTCTCAAAAGAAAATGTTTTGCCCAAGCATAACCCTATGTTCCCCAGGAGTTGCAGGTGGAGTTTAGTTTAGATAAATGAGAGGTGCTGCATTTTGGAAAGGCATATCAGGGCAGGACTTATACATTTGATGGTGAGGTCCTGGGGAGTGTTGCTGAACAGAGACCTTGGAGTGCAAGTTTACAGCTTGAAAGTGGACTCTCAGGTAGACAGGATAATGAAGAAGGCATTTGGTATGCTTTCCTTTATTGGTTAGACCATTGAGTACAGGAGTTGGGAGGTCATGTTGCAGCTGTACAGGACATTGGTTAGGCCACTTTTGGGATATTGTGTCCAATTCTGGTCTACCTCCTATTGGAAGGATGTTTGAAACTCGAAAGGGTTTAGAAAAGATTTACAAGAATGTTGCCAGTGTTGGAGGATTTGAGCTAAAGGGAGCGGCTGCATTGGCTGGGGCTGTTTTCCCTGGAGTATCTGAGACAAAGGGGTGACTTTATGGAGATTTATAAAATCATTAAGGATATGGATAGGGTAAACAGGCAAGGTCTTTTACCTGGGGTAGGGGAGTCCAGAACTAAAAGGCACCGGTTTAGGGTGAGGGGGAATGATTTAAGAGACCCAAGGGCAACTTTTTCATGCAGAGAGTGGTTCATGTATGGAATGAGCTGCCAGAGGATGTGGTGCAGGCTGGTACAATTGCAACATTTAAAAGGCATCTGGGTGAGTATATGAATTGGAAGGGTTTGTAGGGGTATGGGCTAAGTGCTGGCAAATGGAATTAGATTAATTTAGGGTATCTGGTCGGCAAATAGTTGGACCAAAAAGTTCTGTTTCCATGCTGTGCAACTCTGACTCCCAGTCCACTGGATTCAAAGACTTGTCAGTGAAGTGAGTTCAGATTTGTGGATGACTGGCACCAGCACTGGAGAAAGTGAGTATTGTACCACTGGGGCAGTGTACATCTGAAGCGTGTTGGGACCAGTGTCCTTGTGAACTGTATAACTCTCTCTACAGGAGGACGGTGTTTTAATCTAAGTAGTGGGGCTAAGGTGTCAAATGTGTAAAGTTACAATCTACCAAAGATTAGAGATAAGAGGTAATCATTAAATTGGAAATCATCAGGTTCATCTAGCAAGAGCTATGCATTGCAGTAAGGGTCAGAAAATACAAGGCAAAAACCTTTGAACAAAAATGAAGGCTCTGTATCTGTGCAACATTCTTCACAAAGTAAAAGTAATTGGCGCACAATCTGATACACATTATAGTGACATGGTTGCAGGATGATGAGGATTAGGTCCTGAATACTGAATTATGACATTCAAGCAGAAGAGGTGGAAGAAGTGAGATAAAGGTGAAATGGCGGCAATATTAAGGATGGCATTTGCATACTAGTTGATGACCTTGTATCAGATAATGGAATCTGTTTGGGTGTAGATGAGGAATAAGAGAAAGAAGTTACCAATGGGTGTGGTCTATAGGCCCCTTAGCAATAACCACAGTGTGGGCAAAGCATGCAAGAAGAAATATTGAATGCTTGTGACTCAAGGATAGTCGTTGGTCATAGGGGACTTTAATCTACACACAAACTACAAAAATCAAATTTGTAGCAGTACCCTAGATAAGGAGTTGACAGCGCTTTTTGAGAGAGTTTCTCAGCAGCATGTTTTGGAACCTTTTTGAGTCTTACACCATTTTAAAGGATGAAGATTGGGGCTAAGACTATACTTGTAACTTAAATAAAGGCAACTATGTAATGAAAGCTGAGCTTGCTGAAGTGAATTGGCATACCAGGCTCTGGTTTAGATCAATAGAGACGCGCCGTGGCAGACATTTGTGGCAATGCTTCAGAATACACAGAATATGTACTTTACTGTTCTTAAAGGAAAATCTCTAAAAGGACTACCCCCCCCCTTCCCCAATCTATATTCTATTTAAGGAGAAAGCTTATCGGTATAAATGCTTGGTAGGTCAGATGATTAGTCAGAATATAAACAATGACAATGCCAAAAGATTAGTCAGGTGGCGGAAATTAGAATTTGAGAGCTAGCTAGAAATGTGAAGCAGGCAGCAAGAGTTTCTACAGGTTTCTAAAAAGGAAAAGAGTAAGTAAAGATAAATGCGTGGTAGGTCAGATGATTAGTCAGAATATAAACAATGACAATGCCAAAAGATTAATCAGGTGGCGGAAATTAGAATTTGAGAGCTAGCTAGAAATGTGAAGCAGGCAGCAAGAGTTTCTACAGGTTTCTAAAAAGGAAAAGAGTAAGTAAAGTGAGCATTGGTCCTTGAGTGAGAATAACAAGCTCACGGTAGGTGAAGACACAAAATTATGTTAATACCGTAAATCAGGATGTGGAAAGTAGAAGGAATCTTGATGAAATGGCAATCACGAGGGAAACAGTACTATGCAAATTGATGGAGCTGCAGGCTGTCAAGTCTCTGGGTCCAGACAGGAGGTTGTTCTTGAGGTAGTTAGTGCATTGGCCTTAACTGCCCAAAATTCCCCAGATTCTGTAATGGGTTCATCAGATTGGAAAGTAACCAAAATAACCATTTTCTCAAGGAGTGAGGGAGGGAGAGAGACAGAAATTGGGCAACCACTGGCCAGTTAGCTTGGCATCTGTTGTGGGAAGGTACTAGAATTGATCCTTTAGCTGCTCATTTCAAAAACTTCAAGGCAATTGGGGAGAGTCGCCGTGGTTCTGACAGTGAGCTCCATTTGAAGGAGTATAGTATGTTTTTATTAGGAACCCAGTACTGTACCATGTTGTGCTTGGATTTCCAGGAAGCATTTGACAAAGTGTCGCAAAGGTTTATTGTGGTAAGTAAAAGCTCTGGTGGTGTAGTGGGCAATATTGATATGGGTAGAAGTTTGGCTCACTGGCAAAAGCCACCATATGCAAGTGGATCTTTGATTAGCAGGATGTGATTAGTCAAGTCTCTTGGGTCTGAATTGGAGCCTTGGGTTTTTACAGTTTATACCGCTAACTTGGCTAAGGAGAATTAAGCTGTCTCAATTTTCCAACTACACCAAGGTAAGTAGGCTTGAATGCTGTGAAGATGACAGGAGGAGATTGCAGGTGGATTTTGATAGCTTAAGTGAGAGGACAAGCAGCTGACAGCTTGCAGAAAATCAGCGTTCTTCACTTTGGCAGGGAGAATTAAAAAGCAGTGTAAGTTTAAATGGAGAATGCAGGATTTGAGGTGGAAGGGGACTTGGGTGCTTTATTGCATGAGTCACAGCATGTAATCAAGAAAGCTGGTGGGATGGTTTCCTTTATTATGAGAGGATTTGAACATAACATCTCCCTTTTATGCTTGTTACATAAGGCACTGGTGTGACCACATCTCTCGTACTGTGCAGTTTTTGGTCTCCTTACTTAATGGATGTGCATGCATTGGTGGCAGGCTAGAATGAATGGGTAGTCTTGGAGATGATTTGGAGAGATGAGGCTTCCTTTCCACTTGAGACCACTAGAATGAGCAGAGACCTGATTTAAGTGTGGAGGATAGTGAATGGTTTTGACAAGGTGGAAAGGATGTTTCCTCACCTGGATCAGTCCAGAACAAGGAACACCGTTTTAAAAATGATGGATCCCCTTTCAGGACACGGAAACTTTTGTTGGTTGTGCCATATTACTGCCTTCAAAGGTGCTGGAGACAAGGTCACTAAATATTTTTTAAGACAGATGTATGAAGTCTTAACCATGGAAGTCTAAAGTTATTGAGGATAGGTGGGAAATGTGGAATTCGAAAAGCAAAGAGATCAGCCATGATCATGTTGAATAGCAGAGTAGGTTTAAAACGGCTGAATGGTCTGTATATTTGTTCTACTTTTAGTGAACTTTGTACCCAGGCAGTGTTCCGTTTAAGTTAGATCTTGGTATTGTAGCTTCACAGGCATGGCTTAGCTAGAAATATAGCTGATTCTGCAGTATCTCTGTCCATCTGGAAACTGTCAAGACCTATATTCACAGTATTCACTGTACTGAGTTGTTTCTTGAAAGCACTTGGAGTGGATCAAATTGGCCCACAGCTGATTTCTCTGATGTTGTGACCATTGGAGATAGCCAATGCGAATGATCTTTATGATGCTTCCATTTGAGATGGTCACAGAATTCTTCAGCGTTGTCTACTACAGTCTGAAGTTGCAACATTATTGTGTATGCGAGTGATCAGGAAACTTCATCCTTATGAGAGATCATTAGTTGCCCAGTGCTGTTAGTGATTGCAACAGAATGATAGGGCTTCACTGTTGTTGGTTGTACCAATTGGATACAGGGACTTGAGTTTTCAGACTTTCTCACTGATGACCTGCAGTTGCATTGTCACGTCTTTCATAATTTCTGGATGTTCGGCAAAATAAAACAGTAACTATTCTTTGGCTGCAATACAGGAAGTATGGCAACCAAATGTACACAGTCCCCTGTGCAGCAATGTGATCATCTTTCATCTGATATTGGTTGTATATTGACCAGGACATCCCATTTCTGGTCCATCATAACCAAAGGATCTTTAGCACTTGTCTCAAAGGTGAGATGTAGCTTTAGGAAAGAGACTAAAACTGAGCCCTCTGACAATGCTCAGTGATGGCATATATTTTTGCGCTCAGCTATCTGGTATGGGAGCTTGAACCCATGACCTTGCTCATGGGCAAGACAGCTACTAACTGAGCCATGGCCAGCATCCAGAAGTCAAAGGAAAGCTTGAAGGGATGAAATGGAGTAAACTTGCAATTGATGTGCGCGGCAGACTAGTTTGTACTTGACATCGGTTGATGATTCAGGTGGGACCAATTATACATCAAACTATATTTTAAATTGGTCTGGTACTTCAGATGTTTTGTTTTATAACCCAGACTTATACCACTTTTATTTTTTTTTAAAAAGTGAATTCTGCACAACTGCTATATTGAAATGTGCTGATAGTTAACACTGCAGTTTTTTTAGGGAGGAGCTATTGCTTGTCTGTCTTTTCCCCACTGATTCCTTGTATTATAAGTTGGAATGGGCTCTCCTCTGCATTCCCTGGGAAAACTAGTTCCTGAAAAAGAAAATCTGGTGATTAACTGTTTACTGGGGTGTGCATGGTGTAGGTATGAGCTCCAATTGAATCTTGTCCATTTTCATTTCAAATGTTGCTTGTATCTCTCTATTTTAATGTTATCATTAAAAGTTGAATTTACCTGGACAATGTCTTCTGGATCTGAATTCAGGCCTAAAGATCTCTAACCAAAAGTAGTTACACAGTGGACTAAAAGTGGAATGCAAATATAAAAAACGATGTTTGCATTTGATAGATTTACATCTCTGCACAGTTTTGGATATCTCCATGGGCTGGTGCACATGGAGGTTCTGATTGTGTTCAGGAGGGCTACGTAGCATTATTTCTGCTTATTTCAGGTTTTTGTATTTCACGTGCGTTTCTAATGTTTTTCTTTATCAGCTCTGCAGCCTATCCTCAAAGCAGCACAAGTAGTTGGTTAAAGTTTGTTGTTTCTTCCCCACAAAGGGCACTTATTAACCTTGGAGTGACCTGTTATTATTAACGCTTGAATGTGTTGATGGTAACTTTGGTTCTGAACATGCGGTTGCTGTAGTGAGTGTTACAGAATGTGTGCTACAGCAGTGAATATTGTAGCAAGCAAGATGGCTCAGAATAGTGCAGAACTGCTGAGCCTTGGAACGCGAGTACTGCAGAACTCGGTTCAGTGGTGGCTGTCACACTTGACCTATTGCATGTCAGTGCATTTGGGTTGTGGAAGAATGGGATTAAACCAGCCGCGACAATGGACAATGCATTTGGCTATTTAAAGTCACTGCCATCTGAGGAACTTGTTTACACTTCCAGCTGTTTTGTTGGGGCACTCAGAGTGGTTGCCCTGGCTTTGCAAATGTGCACCCAGCGCTGGGTGTTTCAGTATGTGTGGGACTGCAGCAGACAATGGAGCAAGAAGCAGTTGCATGGTCGTGTGAAGGATAATGTTTCACAGCATGTGTTCCCATTTTAGCTGGAGCTATGATTTCAGATGGAGATGTACATGTATGAGATTTCAATTTGAGCCCCTGTGTTCATCGCTGTGTGATAACTGTATTAATGCGTAGCCATATGGAGACCGAATTAGCATTTTGGAAGGTCATCAGCTGATACCTCTGTTTCCTGTTCTGAAGAGGCAGCAGATGAGCTGCTGCAGCCAATTGAAAAGAAGGAAATTAAAGCCAGCCAGATGGAGAGATGGGAGTTTGCTCTGTTTTGTGCATAAGCGCACATCTAGCTTTCGCACAGTGGTCAGTAGTTTAATTTTTCCAAGTTGAGCACAATTAAAATTTTGTAGCCAAAGCAGCTCATTTCCAAAATTTTGAACCACTTGTCATTTTTTTGAAATGAAGTTCCCAATGTTAATTTGTAATTTGTGCTTTTGAAGGCAGCATTCATTTAGAAGCTTAGTCGTGGTACTTGACCGTTGTGTCGTCATGTGTGATCACTTGGGGCAGTATGGTGACTCCATGGTTAGCACTGCTGCCTCACGGTGCCAGAGACCCAGGTGTGCAGGTTAGGTGAATTGACCAATGCTAAATTGCTCATAGTGTTTAGGGATGTGTAGGTTTGGTGCGTTAGTCATGGGAATTGTAGAGTAATAGGGTAGGAGAATGGGTCTGGGTGGGATACTCTTCGGAGGGTCAGTGTGGACTTGTTGGGTCAAAAGGCCTGTTTCCGCACTTTAGGAATTCTATGATTCACTTATTTGTGGGCGTTGAATTCCAATCTAAATTTTTTTAAAGTGATAATGATGGATTTTTGCTTTCACCTCTTACAGGTTTTTATAAATGATTTGGATGTGAAAATAGGTATAGTTAGTAAGTTTGCAGATGACACCAAAGTTGGAGATGTAGTGGACTGCAAAGAAGGTTACCTCCGATTACAGCAGGATCTTGATCATATGGGCCAATGGGCTGAGTGGCGGCAGATGGAGTTTAGCTTAGATAAATGTGAGGCGATGATTTTTGGGAAAGCAAATCTTAGCAGGACTTAGTGGTAATGTCATAGGGAGTGCTGCTGAACAAAGAGACCTTGGAGTGCAGGTTCATAGCTCCTTGAAAGTAGAGTTGCAGGTAGGTAAGATGGTGCAGAAGGCATTTTCTATGCTTTCCTTTATTGGTCAGAGCATTGAGTGCAAGGGTTTGGGAGGTCATGTTGTAGCTGTATAGCTGTTGGTTAAGCCACTTTGGAAATATTGCGTGCAGTCCAGGTCTCCTTCCTATTGGAAGGATGTTGTGAAAGTTGAAAGGGTTCAGAAAAGGTTTACAAGGATGTTGCCAGGGTTGGAGGATTTGAACTATAAGGAGGGGCTGAATAGGCTAGGGCTGTTTTCCCTGTAGTGTTGGAGGCTGTGGGGGTGACCTCAGAGGTTTATAATATCATGAAGGGCATGGATAGGGTAAACAGACAAGGTCATTCCCTGGGGTGGGGGATGGGTATATGATTAGGAAGGGTTTAGAGGGATATGGGCTAAGTGCTGGCAAGTGGGATTAGGTCAGGTTAGGATATCTAGTCAGCATGGAAGAGTTAACTCGAAGGGTCTGTTTCCATGCTGTACATCTCTATGACATTACATTGGCGTAGTTCTTAGCTGCTGTTGTCCCGTACAGAGGCAGAGTGGGGTTAAAGGATATGAAAGACTGAGGGATTTTGTTTGTCAAAAAAGTGGAATAGTTGCTTCTGTCAACTCCTGAAGTGCTGGGATGTGTCGTGAGGGTAGAATCGATAATTCCCCCCCCCCCCCCCCGGATGGATAAACAGACTTGTTTGTAGCTCGTATGTGAAGGAATGACTGGTAAGGTAGTGACCTTGGACACCAACTGAAATATGGGGGCAGGGATGCTATTAGAAACAGTTATAGGAAAAAGCTTTGAAATACTTTGCTCTGTCAAGAAAATTGTACCTCTTCTAATTTTAATGATTGCAGGCCAACTGTTTGAGATAGCAAGTGAATGATCAGCAAAGTGAACGTGCAACTGTTGGGAACGAACAAAAAAAAACTCCCCAAACGAGGTGCTCCCCTCTGGTGTTTCCTTTTTGTGTCGTAATTTTGTTGGAAAAAGCGTCTCTCATACTGGTTGAGCATGTGTCTTTTTTACTGTCTTGGCATGGGACAGCTATGAAAGAGCTGCAGATCTTTTCAAGTTGGAAAATGAAAGATGCTGTGTGCTGTATTAATTTGTGCAGGGGAGCAAGGGAAACCAGGTCTGTTGGAAATATGTTTAGTCTTAGGGGCGTGCTCAGCATTCATTTGGCAACCGACTAAGTTGGTCTCCTTAACTACTGTGATCGCAGAAGCCATTTTGCAAGTTGGAAAATCCATCTGACTGCCAGTGAAAGCATGGTATCGCAAGCTTTGATACTTGTATTTGATGCTCGACATGTCAAGGTATCACTGTTTTCACTTATTTCCCAAGGTCAGTTGTACACTGGGCTGAATCCCATCAAGAAGCAGTAGACTAGAGATTGAGCTTGTGACCATTTCCTTGGGCTCGTTGAAACGCTTCATTTATTTCGCTTCATTTATTTTCCTCGTCAGCTGATCTGTTTAGTTTCTCGAGTGCAGTGGGGTTTTTGCAATGGGTTTGCCATGCACTTTGTTAATTAATGACCTGCTACTGGCAATGGAAGAAATCACAGGTCAGTTATGGGCTGAATTGAAATGCAGTGTTCCATTTGCTGCTTTCCAGTAAAAGACTTGGTGGAACAGAAAATCCGAGGTCCTGTTGTGGCGCAGTGGTAGTGTCCCTACCCCTGGACCGAGGGGTCTGGGTTCAAGTTCCACTTGCTCAAGAAGTGTGTAATAACATCTCTGAGCAGGTTGATTAGAGGAAATAAACAACCCTTTCTACTCTACCTTATTAACTACCATATTTTATTCCCCTCTAACTATGCAAAGGAAACCCGCTTCTTGTCATCTTGCATGGAGCAGTGAAAGTTGGAAGGACTTGGTCTAACTAATTTATCCCACTGTGTTTTGGAATATCCTTGTTTAGTGGTGACCCTCCCCCACCCCACAGCTTTTGTACCTGTGTGGAATGACATGCCAGTTTATCTTCAGAAGCTGATCCCTTCACGGCAGGCCATGTGATATCTGTTCCCTCTGTGAAGCTGCCATCCTCAAGGGGCATTCTACACTCCCAAACACTTAATGCAAGCTGCAAAACGTCATTGTGCTTCAGTTAAAACAGATTTGATTTATTTAAGAAGAAAAGCCAGGGACACTGGAATGAGCTCTGGCACAGTTGCAGTGGATGTCAACTTTGGAGCGAGGCCTGCGTATTTCTTGAGATAAAACAGGAACCTTGTGTTCTTCCTCTCTTTTGGTTTTGCACCTGGTGTGTCATTACATATTTAATAAAATTCAAACTTATTTTTGATACCCAGCGTATTATTAACACCTGTGTCCATCTAAATTGGGTTTAGCAAATTTTAAAATACTCTTACATTTGTATCTATAGATTTTATTCCCGTCATTGGACTTCTTCGCTCCTGTCTCTGTGACTGACCCCTAAATTCAACGTCTTATAAAGAATCTTAGATCGAAAATGGATGCTCAGAAAATCTGGACCGAGAGAGGGCATGCCTCTCCTCTTCACTGGAAAATGTACGCATCCTTCTCTCTTATCCCTCAACTGTTTTTCAGCGTTGGTGTCTGTGTTGAGTAAATTTGCTGAGACTTATTTTGGGTCTTGAATGTAGCTGGTTTCCAATTGAGCAGTTATCGAAAAACTTTCAGTTTGCAGTGATCAGCACCGTTCCCATGTGTGGTCCTGTAACTTTGAGGTATCTGTATTGTTTGTAATTGACCTTCCTAAGATCTGGGAGGGTGAAGAAGTGGTTTTGCATAGTTCTGTCATAGTTATGAAGTTTTTAAGTAAATTTGGTTTACATAAGCTGCACACACTAAGCTCCAGCCAGTCCTGACCAAAAAAGAGCCTTACGACTTTGGCAGGGGATAAAGTGTTTCTCTCCAGAGAGAAGGATGTCATTTTATATAGCTTGCAGCAATGACATGCCTTTTTGTTCTAAGAGCTGTAATGGCTCCTCAGG
Organism: Chiloscyllium plagiosum; assembly: GCF_004010195.1. Taxonomy (NCBI): domain Eukaryota; kingdom Metazoa; phylum Chordata; class Chondrichthyes; order Orectolobiformes; family Hemiscylliidae; genus Chiloscyllium; species Chiloscyllium plagiosum. The sequence continues at coordinate 97,693,847 of NC_057717.1, read as the reverse complement.
GAGCAGTTTGGATTTCCTGAACTCCTCTGAGACCCCCACTGCGTGCACGAACATGCATTAGGGACATGCTAACCAATCCACTCTTTCCCAATGCTGCAGGATCCTTTTGCTGCTTGGCGTTCCTATTGATAAGTGCACGATAACTGTGCTGTTCGTGCAGCTTGGATCTTTGCTGGCCAATATTAGGAAGTCAGCTAGTGCGGGATGCTCCCTTCCCTAATGAATTAAGATACTATTTTTCTTTCTTTATGACCAACAAATTGGACATTTTTTTGTTTGGCTCCTTAGCACTGTTATGAAGTGTTTTATGTTGTGACAGATCCATTGCCCCCCTGCCCCCCCAGAGTAAAAGGTACTGCCCTCCTATTTCAAAGTGAAACATTTGATTCCAATGTTTGGGAATGGCTCTGATTTGATTGGCAAATCTGTGGGTTTCAGTCAGATCTATGTTGGGTGCGCAGTTCTGAATTTGCAGAGAGGTGGGGAAGCTGGGGAGGGGATTGACTTGCCTGGTGTTTGTTCCCCTTTAATAGTTCCCTGACCACTGCTAGAAGGATGATGTTGGGCAAGAAGTGGGTGGACTTGCTCGCACTCAACTTTGTGGTTTGAAAAACCACCATTGACTTGCTGAAGTTCAGTGGATGAAGTGGTGGTTAGAGCCTTCCCTGAATATTAGATGCTGCATCCCAAGCAAGAGACAAATTCAATTGGGAGGGAGATTTTTAAAAATTATTTAATCATATAGTACAGAAGAGGGCCTTCTCTTCTCTGCCAAAAATACACAATGACTGATATTTCGTCCCACTTTTCTGCACTCGGCCCACTGCCTTAAATTTTATGACATTTCAGGTGCTTATCCAAGTACTCTTTAAAGGTTACGGTTTCCCACCTCAACTTCCTTCCCAGACAGTGTTTTCCAGATTACCTTCTGGATGAAAAAGCTTTGCCTCCAATCCGCTCTAAATGTCCTGCCTTCTATTTTAAAATTATGCCCCCTTGTTATTGATCTTTTGACTAAAGGGGAGGTGGGGTAGGGGTAAGCTGCTTTCTATTCCCCGTGCCCCTTGTCATCTTTTCCCACCTCTTATCAGGTGAATCTCCTCTTCGCCCCAGCATGGAATCAAATTGTGTTTGGTAATGTGTGAATTAAGCTATGTGACCAAGCACTTTGTAAGTTTTGAAATGGAGCCTTGAGATGAAAGATAAACGGAGGCTTAAAGGCAGAAGTCCAGAGCTTGGACTTAGACAGGTGAAGTCATGGCCACCAATGGTGAAAGTGAAAACTCTTTAGGCCCAAGTCTGAAGCCATTCGGTCTCCTTTTCTGTTTGGTGTGAATTGTAGCGCTTGGCTTGCAGTCTGCCTGTGAGGCATCAAGTATGTGGCGATCGTGGTGCCAACAGGACTGTTGTCTAGCAATAAGCAAGTGCCTTTGTCTCACTATCTTGTCTCTGTTCGGGAGTCTGAGGTCAGTCAACTGCCTCTTGACCCTTGCTATTCAGGCCTGTTTGCTGGAGTCCCAGTCTAAACCATTTCGAGATCTTGCAGGTGAAAATTAGATGGGAACTAAGTTGGTGCATTGCACTGATGGCAATTACACTTGCTGGGGATTGGATGGGTCTATCTGTCACTGCCTAACAAACAGCGTTTGGCTAGTGAAAGGTACCTGGTCTTTTTGAAAATTAAAATCATTTGGTTTTTCTCAAAATTCTAACAAGGCACATAACTTATCGGCAAAAGTTAAAGATTTACAAGCTTGCTGCGTGACTTCAATTAAATACTATTTTCCCACTAGGCCTTTAATCTTGCTGATGCATACATAGAACAAAGAGCGACGTCACACATGAACAGGGACTTAGACCCTCCAAGCGTGCATCAATGCATTTTGCCCTTCCATACCAAAACTGTCCTCACTCACAGGATCCATATCCTTCTATTCCCTTCCTAATTGTGTATTCATCCAAGCGCTTCTTGAATGTTTCCATTGTATCTGCTTCCACCACCACCTCTGGCAGTGCATTCACCACCCTTTGTGTAAAAAATACTTGCCTTGCACATCTGTAACAACCCCCCCTCCCCGCCAATCCCTCCACAACTTGAACCTTTTTCCCTAGTAATTGACCCCTCCATCCTCATTCTTTCCACTCTGTCCATGTCATTCACAATCATTTTTCTGTGTCAGTGCCCCTCAACCTCAAACATTCCAGTGAAACAAAGCGCAGTCTCTCCAACCTTTTTTTTTCATAACTCAAATTCCCCCATAGCAGGCAATATTAAAACTTTTCTGTACCCTCTCCAAAGCATTCATATCCTTCTGGTAGTGTGGTGACCAGAACTGTACTCAATATTCCCCGTGTGGCCAATTGAAGTTCTATAAAGCTGCAACACACCTTGTCTATCCTTCTACTTAATGCCTCTTCTAATGAAAGCAAGCATGCATAAGCTTTTTTTACTATCTTATCTACTGGCACCTTCAGTGATCTGTGGAGCTGCATACCCAGATCCCTCTGCATATCAATACTCCTAAGGATTCTGCCATTCACTGTATAATTTTCACTTGTACTTGACTTTCCAAAATGCATCACCCCACATTTGTCTGGGTTAAACTCCTCCATCTGCCTTTTTTCTGCCCATGCCTCCAACTGACCTATATCTTGTGTCCTCTGACAGTCCTAACTGTCCACAAACTTACTACAGAGGAACCTCGATTATCTGGCGTTTGATTATCCAGCATTTGTTTATCCGAATATCAGAGTATCCAGCAAGATTGTAAGGTCCCGATGCTTGGCTAAACTATGTTATCCGGCATTCGATTATCCAAGCGAAATACTGCTGCCGTATCCTTCAGATAATCGAGGTTCCTCTGTAACTAGATCAGCTACGTTTTCCTCCAAAACGTTTACATAGACCACAAATAGCAATGCTAGCTGTGGAACATCACTAGTCACAATCCTGCATTCCGAAAAGCATCCTTCCGAAAAGCCCTCATATGACTAAGCCAATTCTGTATCCATCTTTCCAGCTCAACCCTAATACCACGTGACTTCACCTTTTGTACCAGTCTGCCATAATATAGTGACAGCATTTAGCATTGCACTCGCTATTTTCTTCCATCCAGCCTGAACATAACTGATCGTGTCTTGCTGCCTATTTCCAGCTCTGCCCAGTTTTGCAAGAGCTGCTAGCTTCTTCTTGAATTAAGATTGACTGCTGTATGGCAGTTCTCTTGTCTGTTCTGAGCAACTAAACTTGGAAAGAAATACCAGGAGAAAATGCTGAAATTCTCTGAATGAAGCATCAAAGTCTTTGATAAAAACTGATGTAATTATCTCAATATTGTTAACTTCATTGCCGCACCTGCTTCCTTAACCCTACTCCAACTAAATTATTCACCATCTAACTTCTCTATCCCTCTTTTGTTTTAAAGCTGATAGTACCTGGGATAGAGAGTAGTAAATTGCCTTCAACTTTGTCATCACTGCTTCCCTCTCAAAAGAAAGCACCTCTTCCTCCTCCTCAACCAAAATAAAGGAAGAATGCTGCAGATACTGCCAGACCCCCAGAGTTCCTCCAGCATGTTCTGTCCTTCCCTTTTGAACCATCCTTGAATGTCCTGTCATGTTTCTGTGCTCATCTTTGTTGCAGTTTCACGTTTGAGAACCTGCACTCATGTTTTTGCTCTGCGGCAGTCTCAAACGTCTCAGATAATGACTATGTTAAAGGTAAATGCATCCTTCTTCTCCCTGACCTGTCTTCAGTTTTTGAGATGGCAGCTGGCAAAATCCTCCTCCAAGCCGCAGTTGTCCAACTGAATGCGATTGCACTTGACAGGTTCCTTTCTCGACTGCCCAGTTGCGGTCCAGTCTGTAGTGGCTTCTACTGTTGTCCTGTTCTTTTCTGTGTTCTCTTAAGAATTCATTCTTGGATCCTACCTATCCATTTGTAGCCAATCACAATATCACTTGGAAGGCAAGTAAGTTCCTGGTAGGGCAACTTATAACACTTTTCATTGTATCTTTCTTGGAAAAGTATTTATGACAACAAATTCTAAGTGCTCTTCCCACCTAGTTTTCATACTCCAGCATCTCTCGACCCCTGAATTGCCCGGCTTCCTCTTCCTTCTCCACCACTTCCTCTGACTGCTCATTCCACACACGCACCAGCCTCTTCGTGAAAATGTTGCCCCTTAGGTCCTTTTTAAATCTTTTCCCTCACTCTAAACCTATGCCCTTTAGTACTGGATTCCCCACCCTGGGGAAAAGTTGTTGGCTATTCATGCTATCTATGCCCCTCATGATTTTATAAACCTCTGACACTCGAGGGGAAAAAAGCCCCAGCCTATTCAGCCTCTCCCTGTAGCTCAAACCGTCCAACCCTGGCAGCATCCTTGTGAATCGTTTCTGAACCCTTTCAGGTGTCACAGCATCCTTCCTGTAGCAGGGAAACCAGAATTGAAAGCAGTATTCCAAAGGTGGCCTAACCAATATCCTGTCCATCTGCAACATGACCTCCCAACTCACCTACTCAATACTCTGACCAATAAAGAAAAGCATACCAAACGCCACCTTCACTATCCTATCTACCTACGACTTCACTTTCAAGGTAATACAAACCTACCCTCCAAGGTCTCTGGTGAGCAACACTCCCCAGGATCTTACCATTATTATCAGACCTTTGTCTGTCAGAGCACTTGATGAACTGAAATCTGATTAAAGTGTGGAGGAAACTGGCGCCACTCAATCCGTCCCAAAAACTGTTTCCAAAGTATTGGTTCTATGCCTGTCCGACCTGTTCTTTACTGCCTGCTGTAGAACATGCATTAATCAAATAGAGAAATCTGAACTTGATCTGAACAGTTTGAATGGGAAGGGCAGCTTAATGTGAGCCAGCGTAACCATATTACGCTGGCTTGCAGATGAAACCTGGACAAAAGATTGCAATGGGCATTGTAGGGAAAAGGGTCAGGACAGAGTGAATTTAAATATTGCAATCAGCAGATAGCTCATGCTCGCTGAACAGCAGATGACCAGCTGTTTACTGCTGCACTGCATGCTGAACACAATTATAGCAGTGTGCACTTTAAGTTGCTGGGAGAGCAAAGTTTACTGTTCATGGGATGAAATTAGCTGATTGCATCAGAGTGCAGTATTCATGGGCAAAGCCCCATTTAATTTAAATTTTTTTTTTGAACAAAGTATGTCTGATGCGCAAAAACGCATTTTCCTAGAGGCATATTAATTGTTCGTGTTAACCATTCGTACATTGCATGGATTTAAATTTCCATAATAATTAAAGCTTGTTATTGCGTGCTCCTGCACCAAGTAACAAGAGTTTTGACCTCCTTTCCGAATTTGATTGGAACAGCTGAGGCCAAGAAGCACTAACAAGTTTTTGAAAACTTTTTAAAAGGAGCAAAAGCTATAATTGTCTGTTTTGGTGTCTGTTATCCTAATGTCTACAAAGTGAATGTGCTGAACTGTTAAACCTACCTACAAACCCAGGAGATAAGGTTGCACAGGTTTATCCATAATTCAGTCCTCTGGCAATTGCTGTGGGGTCCTGAGTACTGACTGCTTTGTACTTTTTATTTTTCCCCCTTGCCTTTGGACAGAGTTGAGACTTGAGACAGCTGATTGATTGCTCCCCAGGGAATGTACTACTCCTGCCTTACCCACCCCTCTACTGCAGTCAGTGTAACTCCATAGACGTCCAGTAAACTAAGGACCAGTGTCATCTGTCTGCCATCGATTCATTTATTAAAACTAATTAAGGAAAGATGAGCTTCCAGCAGAGCCTGGGGATAGGCTCGTTCCTCCTGGGGAATTAGGATGATGGAGGTGTGATGTGGTACTGTGAGCATCACAGCTGAGAGCATCAATTACCTTCTCAACAAGGGAGGCATTTGTGAAAATGGCTTCATTTTCATTCCCCTTCCTCGCTCTCCTGGAACAAGTTATTGGTGCGAAACCCTCTTGAGGGGTGGCAGTTCCATTGCTAATGGCCTTTTCTTTTTAAAAAAAAAACACATTTAGCAGTGGTTTGCAATGTCTGCAGCATGAGCCAGGTTTGACTGCATTGTGTTAGCTGCCCACTTCTCCTGTCACGATCGGTTGTGTGTATTACAGTGCGAACATTTTACTCTCTTGTTTTGAAGAAATTAGCGGATACCTTTGTTTAAAAATAGCTCTGAACTGGAGGTTTGTGAACTATTTTTGCTTAGACTTCAAAACTACTAAGATTGCAAGGAGGTTCTTTTTAATTTAATGCATCAGATTTCCACGGTTTATGTGCGTGCATTTACCTGGTTTGTGAATGTGTATGAATCCAGCATTGCTGGTTCTTTCTGTCCAGCTGTATATCTGGGAGTCACTTCAGAGCAGCAAAGCCCCCTCGTTTTAGCGCTTTCCATTTTTAATCCAAGTTGAACTGCGTTTCTGCTGCAGATTTTTAAAATCCTAGTGTCTCAAGTCTCCTTCAGTTTTGTAATTTCATGCTGGCTGACTTTAGTGTTTAACTCCAGCTTGCAGCAACGCTGTGACTTACATTGGTGCAGCGATCTCCCTGCTATCAAAATATCATCGTTCTGAAGTTTTCATTTTCATCATGTGGTTTGACTTCCACGTGCGAAACATTTTGAGCCACTGGACTGTCAGGAAGCTGCATCGAATAATCCTTTCCTCCTTGCTTTTAAGATAACTTACTCTGTTTGGAGGTATTTTACTTTGGCTCTTGAGCACTTTTTTTGAGTGAGGATTATCATACTCCGAATGGAGTGAAGCTGTCAGCACTGTCCCAACAAGTTTGCCTGACCCCAGGTTTTCTTGCAGTTCTTTCAAGGCACACTCCGTTGATATGTTGTATCTCTCCTTCCCCACGGCGCCCCCTCCTCACTGATTCTAAGAGACCGGTGTAGCTCCCTGAATTTGACAATGTCTTCTCCTTTAGCTTTGCTGGTCTGTTGTAGGAGCTAGAGTAGGATCATTGGTAAGTGGGGCCATACTCATGAATGCTGCTGTCTTAAGCTCTGAGTTAAAATAAAACCCTTGTGGAAATGACCATACTGTGACCTGACTGTGGGCACTTTCTGTGCTGTGTAATTGTGAACCTGCTCCAAATTCTTCCCCTCTCCAAGCCTGGAAAGAAGGGAGACTTTGTCTCATTGGGTTGGGCCACAGCCAAGCTGAAACTTCATTTCATCTCTTAGTACTTGGCAGGCTATTTAACCTCAGGGGGACGTTGCAATGCGGCCAAGATCCTGTCCTAGTATCCTACTTTCCTGTGCCTATTTAATAGGAGTTGACCACACTCCTCCCCCACCCAAAAAAAACCACACAAAAGCAAAAGGGCTGCTGCAACCAAAACAGGGCACCTAATTCCTGGACTGATTAAGAACCTAGGTGAGATTTAAACCTGGATCCTTCTAGCAGACATAGCCTACTGTCCTCTAGTTTGATTAGATTAGATTCCCTACAGTGCGGAAACAGGCCCTTCAGCCCACCAATTCCACACCGACCCTCTGAAGAGTAACCACCCAGACCCATTTTCCCCCCTGACTAATGCACCGAATCTACACATCCCAGAACACTATGGGCAATTTAGCACGGCCAATTCACCCTAACCTGCACATCTTTGGACTGTGGGAGGAAACTAGAGCACCCAGAGGAAACCCATGCAGACACTGAGAGAATGTGCAAACTCCACATAAACAGTCGCTTGAAGCGCTCTGAGTAATGCACCTAACACTATAGGCAATTTAGCATGGCCAATTCACTCTTAACCTGCACATCTTTGGGACTGTGGGAGGAAACTGGAGCACCCTGAAGAAACCCGTGCAAAGGCTACACGGACAGTTGGCCAAGGCTGGAATTGAACCTGGGGCCTTGGCTTTGTGAGGCAGCACTGCTAACCACTGAGCCACCATGCCACCCCTTCTTAGCACTAGATAGTGGAACATGACATATGCTTAATTCATCATTTTCAGTCCTATGGGCACAGTTTGAAATTTGATTTTTTTTTGGTCTGTTCTTAAATGCTTATTGTTTATTATTCACAGGATTTCATTTGAGTGGAACTGTGACTGAGCTCGCCAACCAGGGTGAACCTGAGAAAATGTACAAAGTTGCCATCAGCTTTGACCGCTGCAAGATTACCTCTGTGACGTGTGGCTGTGGTAATAAGGACATCTTTTACTGTGGCCATGTAGTGGCCCTTTCCCTATACCGAATCCGCAAGGCTCAGCAGGTGGAGCTGCGGCTACCCATCTCCGAAACGCTCTCGCAAATGAACCGCGATCAGTTGCAGAAGTTCGTCCAGTACCTCATCACTGCCCATCACACAGAAGTTCTTCCAACCGCACAGAAACTGGCTGATGAAATTCTCTCATCTTGTTCAGAAATTAATCAAGTGCACGGTAAGGCGCATGGCTGTGTTCTTGGCTAGATTTGCACAATCTGTCACTTCATTGTTGGTCCAATTGAGTTTAAACAGCAGTTTTGATGCTTGCGTTTGATGTTTGATCTTCGTGGTGATGCTAGTAGCTTTAAGTGGAGCAGTTTGAGTTTTTAGTCCAGGGATGTGTAGGTTAGGTTCATTAATCAGGGGTAAGTGTATGGGAATGGGTCTGGGTAGGGTCGCTGTGGACTTGTTGGGCCGATGGGCCTGTTTCCACACTGTAGAGATTGTATGATTCTATGAATGTGCTGTGTTGTATTCACATTTTATTTGGATTACATTTTCTTTCTTTTTTTGTTGTACTTTCATCTTGCTTGGTGGCTGGTATGTGTTTAAGCAATCTATATTCTCGAGATGAAGATTTTTGTTCAGGTCTGGGACTCTAATTTCTTTTTGCTGTCAAGTTTTGTCAGATCACACAAAGCTTCACACCAGCTATCAGTTGAATCGATCTGATTAGAAAAGATTGGACAAGCTGGGCCTGTATCTATTAATGTTTCAAAGAACGAGTTATAATTTCACTGAAGCCTAAGATCCTGAGAGGAATTGACAATGATGTTTGTCCTTGGGGTGACTAAAACTAGGACTTGCAATGGGCGGAGGGGGGGGTCTTCCGTTCTGAAACATACTTGACATTTTTCTGGGCTTGGAAACTCTTGAGAATTCTCTTCAATTAAAAATCGTGGAGGCAGCGTCATTGAATATTCTTAAGGTCCAGGAAAGTTGATGACTACCAAGAGTGTTGGAGATTGTTGGGAATGTGGCACTCTGACCAAAGTCAGATCAAGACTGAATGGCACCAATCCCCCCACTTCCTGTGTGTGAGAGACAGACAAACAGGCCCCACCTCCTATGTGTGTGTGTGTGAGAGAGTGAGAGTCTGTTTCAACTGACTAGTTCATGCCAGTATTTATGGTCTACTCTGTGCCAGTGTTTATGGCCCACTCTACTCTCCTTTCCTCTTTCCTTTTCTAAAGCTCTCATTTGCTTGATCATCCTCCCCTTAAAACACATCTATATCTGGCAGTGAGTCCCACGTTCTCACCACTGAGTAAACAACTTGTGTTGTCTATTGGATTTCTTGATGACTGTCTTTATAATGACAGCCTCTAGTTATACTGCTCTCCACAAACAAAAGCATCCCCTTCTGTTTTGAGCCTGAATTTAATTGGAACCTGGTGCTTCACAAAGCACAACGTAGGAGACAGCTCTCTGCATTCTGCCTTGAACGCAGGTCCTAAAGTGTATACTTGCCATTTTGTTACCTGTCCTGACGCTCTGCTGTTGCATTTTGGGGCAAGATTATGATGTGAGAAATTTAGTCTGCCCACACCTGTTCTTGGTGGATGCTTGCCAAGAGTGGAGAAACCATTTCCATAGTTTGCATCTCCGTTCTTCATTTTAGCATTCTCAGGCACTTCCTAAATTGTACCCTTTTTGTTTGGAACAAGATTTTTAATGGGGCTTATTTTCCAAGACTGCCACGTCTTCAGTTTCTGTGCATTTCTTGTCGAACTGAATGTGTATCTGGAATTGCAATGTGCAAGTCTATTTAACAGGGAGCTAACTAAGCAGATGGAGAAAGGAACAGGATACCATATTTCTGCTGAAGTAGGGTGGAACCAGATCTGTGTAGAACATAACTGTCAGAATGGACTTGAGATCTATTTGTTTTTCTTAAACGCATAATACAAATATAAGCTGTTCATGTACAGACAGATGGGGTTAGTTTAGAATGGCATCATGGTATGTACAGACATGGTGGGCTGAAGGGTCTTCCTGTGCTGAACTGTTAAATGTTCTTCGTTTAACATAAATGTCTAAAGGTGGTTCTCTGAAGCAGTGTCAAACAAAATTGACTTGTGATATTAAGACCGTATTGGTCTACATTGAAGAAGGGTCACAAAGAAGGAAAGAGAGGCAGTGTGTTTTAGGGTCGAATTCCAAACCTTGATACCTCAGCAGCTGAAGACATGGCCATGGATGGTGGAGCCATGAGAATTGAATGTGTAAGAAGTCAAGGTTGCAAAAATTGGGGGGGTGGAGGATGAGGCTATGATGGAACTCAAACTGGAGTTTTCAATGTCATGTCAAAAGAATTGTGAACCAGGGAACCAGTGTAATTCAGTGAGTGTGAGAGGCTGACTAAGCAGAATTTGATGCAAGTTAAGTTGCAGGCCGCACCATGTTTTCAAGAGTTCGTGTTCATGAAGGTAGAGTATGGCACCATTAATAGGAGAGAATTGGAATAGTCCAGGCTAGTGTTGCAGAATGTTCTTTTTCAGAAGGATGAAGCTGTGTCAGGGACTAAGTTAGCAATATTACAAAGATTGAAGTGGGCGGTGTGGTCTGGAGATCATCTCTGATTCAGGTGTGACATAGCTTACAAGTCATGTGGTTCAACTGACCAGTGAGTAAGGAGCATTTGGCAGTGAGGGGATGGCATTTGTGATTAGGGCTGATAATGTTCTCTCTATGGTAAGAGTAGCACAGATATACTAGGGTCAGATGTTTTAACAGCACTGGTTGCAGGTCCTGCAACAACTGAGGTTACCACGAAGGACATTCCTCCTCAATCTCTCCCTCGCTTGAGGTGTGGTGACCCTCAGGTTAAACCGCCACCAGTCATCTTTTTCAATGAGAGAGCAGCCCTCTGAGCCACTGGGACTACGTTGACTTTGACGTTACTTTTGCCAATGATTATACCAGCTTAGAGTTGGACTTGCAAAAATGTTGGAAACTGTCAAAGCATTTCACATGTTAAATTATTTTTGAAGTATCATTGGTAAATGTGCCAACTGCTTTGGAGTGCAACATTTGGCTGTTGGATGAATGTGTTTGTTTTTCGTGGTATTGGTTAAATGAGGAATTGGCCAGGCCACTGGGCAAACCTGCTTTCTCCTTTTGAGTATTCTCATGGGAATTGTAACATCACCTTTTATAAGTATTCAGTTTTTAATGTCTCATAGAATGATTGCACATGGTTAGGGCTGATTTCTGAGGTTTTATTGTATCTGGCTTTTCATATTTAAGATAACAAATTGGTCGGCACTGTCTAAACTACTTCTGATCAGGATCGCACTCCAATAGCTATTTGTTCCCAGTTCTGAAGGTGGGCTAAGTCATATGTTTATTACAAATAGAAGTGAATCTGTAGCAGGGCTAATCTGTACACAGCGAGAGTATGTTTAAAACTGCTCATCAAATTTGCATGCGACGCATTCAACCTGATTGTATAAAAAATTGAGATCATATGAGCATTCTTTTTCTCTTGGCAAAGCTGGTTATTATATAATGATCAGAATGTACTGTTCAGAATGGCTGAATTGCCCTTGGGGCAGGTTCTGGGCAATGACAAGTCATGCAGATGAGTTAGCCAGCTGAAGGGATGGGCATTGTTAAGTCTGTTCAGGAGACCTTTCCAGTACTGCCTTGCAAGATCAAAGCAGTTCAGTGCATCCACCTACCAAGGGATCTTAATGTTACAATGCACTTGTGGCACTTTTTTTTTTACCCATTTGAACGAAGTGGCTGATTTCCAGCTCTGCAATTGGAAAGGGCATTGCGATTGGGATGTGCCTGACAAATGATATTTTTGTGGGTCCATTCTGCTATTGCTTTTGCCCCGATGGGTGTTCAAAGTGCTGAAATGTTTCTCCGAATCCATGATGCAGCAGATGGTGAGTGAGTGAGTGCAGGGTGGATAGAGTATCGGTGTTTGCAACAGGGAGTGCTGGGGAGTAAGATCGATGATTCCCTTTTATACCACGTAAAATGTCTTGGCAATGTTTCTTCGCACTTTGGTTGCTTTCTGCCATCTGTTTTGATTCTGATTTGAGCAGAGCTATAGCAAGCAGCCTACTTGTTAAAGTAATGTGATGTCTGACATTATTTCCACCCGAGGCAAAGATTGTTTGTTCTCAGTTGTGGGTAGTGCTGTATCATGTGTCTTCCCCATGTGACCATTCCTCGGTATACCGCGAGTGTTAGCAGAATGCTTGTTCGTTTGTTATATGTTTGGAGAGGTGGTCCTCCTTAAAACCTGATGATCTTCCTCAGCGGCTGCAGTCCTTGCATCTGCATAGTTCCACAGTGCAGTTAGGTTGGGAATAACAAGATTTTGACCTAGTAATGAAGAAAGAACAGTAATTACAGTTCCAAGTTAAACATTGTATGACTTGGAACTTTTGGTGTGGTGGTGTTCCCTGGAGGCTGCTGTCCTCTCTCTTCTAGCTGGTTAGCACTGAGACAGAATCATTGGTGTTTCTCGCACTGCTGCATGTTTATAGTATAAAACTACTCGTGTGCAGCTAATAGAGGGAGTGCATATTAAAGATGTAGTGTGGGCTGCTTTTGTCCTGGCCAAGCTGCTTAAATATTTCTGCAACTCACTGCAGAATCCCTCTTGCAGACACTGTGTATGTGGCTGATTCAGTTAGTTTTCTGGCCACTGCCTCCCTGATGCTGGTGAACAATTCAGATCCCTTTCCAATCTAATTGCTATGACCTTGTACGGTGTCCCCGCTCTGCTGATTTCTGTTGATGGGGTAATGACTTTTTTTCTAAAAGAATTGGTGAGTGTATTCTTTGAAAATGAACTGAACACAACCCTTTTATTCTAAATTTAAATTTCTCAGATGCTATAAAAGATTGTTCAACTGATTGAGACTCTGAGGAGAGTCTGCCTAAAAACTGGATGCAGGCACAAGGCAGAGTGCTCGTCATTATTTGTTTGTTTAAACTTTGAATGTTTTCATGTTTTTTACTGTATGTAACTTGGATAAGCAAATTTGCAACTGTACTTTAATTTATGCCAAGTCCATAATGACACCAGCTTACGAGCCAGTTTGGTCTGAAAACGTAGTTGCCTATTAGAATAGTCCAGCTTCAGCTATTGTGAGGCCATGTTGCGGCTGTATCAGGACATTGGTTAGGCCACTTTTGGAATACTGTGTTCAGTTCTGGTCTCCGTGCCTTTGGAAAGATTTTGTGAAACTTGAAAGGGTTCAGAAAGGATTTAAATGGATGTTGCCAGGGTTGGAGCGTTTGAGCTGTAGGGAGAGGCTGAATAGACTGGGGCTGTTTTCCCTGGAGCATCGGAAGCTGAGGGGTGACCTTATAGTGGTTTATAAAATCATGAGGGGTTTGGATAGTGATTAGCCAAGGTCTTTATTCCCACGGATAGAGGAGTCCAAAGCTAGAGGGCATAGATTTAAGGGGAGGGGAGAGAGGATTAAAAGGGACCTAACGGGCAACTTTTATTACAGAAGGTGGTGCATGTATGAAGGAAGTGGTGGAGGCTGCTGTAATTAAACAATTAAAAAGCAACTGGATGAGCAGATGAATAGGAAGAGTTTAGCGTTACATAGGCCAAATGGGACTAGATAAGTTTGATATCTAGTTGTCATGGACAAGTTGGACTGAAGGGTCTGTTTCCATGCTGTACACCTGAGTACCTTGCCTGTCTCCTGTGCTTTTGCATTTAGTAGGATTCAACTCCGTGTGTAATTGTTTTACAAAAGTCGGGCTGTACCTTGCTTATTTTGAAAATGCTTTCCACATTGCATTGCAGGTGCTCCTGACCCTACAGCAGGTGCAAGTATTGATGCTGAGAACTGCTGGCATCTGGATGAAGAGCAGGTACAGGAGCAAGTGAAAGTGCTGCTGTCAATCAGTGGATACTACGGAGCTAGTAAGCAGCTGCACTCCATGTTTGCCAAGGTGAGCATCCATAGTGAGTTCAACCAATTAAAATCCCACGATTGTGGGTGGTTCATATCTGCTGCCTCTGCTTTCAGTAATATCTGTCATTCTTCAGCGTTTCTGAAAGCAATATCTTTGTCAAAATAAATCTGTTTCTTGCTGGACTGTCACTTGAGTTTTTTTTGACAGATGTCACTTATCTAAGTCTGGAGGCCTTGGTATGCACTTGGTCATTTGCTTTCCTTGACCTTTTAGCTTCAGTTGAGTAGTTTCCCTCCAGACCATATTTCAATAGTGGAAATAGTGAGGTATGAGAAATTGTTGAGAGCAGGAGAATTGAAAGGCAAGCTTTGGAGTTGCGTTTTGAATACAATTGGCTGTAAGTAGATGTCTGGCTTATTACACTTCTACTGACATCACCACGTCCACTCCAAGCAATTTTGAGAACAAGGGGAGAAAACATTCTCTGATACAGTTCCACATACACAAATCGCCTTTGGTCTCTGGCCACTTTGAGATTTTTTTTAGTATCACTGACGATAGACAGTGAATGACAGGCTGTCAGCCTGATGCAATCCTTGCGAATTATCCAAAAACACTGTTAGGAATTGCTGGAAGGAGGATACCACCCCCAACCTCTATCCGGAGAGACTTCTAACCCTTCACTGCTGAGGCTAATTGTAATGCCCCCACTCTGCTGATGAGACCGGCTAATTTAACCAACTGGAGAAGCAAACTGGGACCCTTTTCCCAGCTCCAGCACTAGTCAGCTTGAGGTGCCGCGTGCATGTCTAATTCACCCCATGGCGATGTATTATTTTAATGGCAATTGGTTAATTGTCTCTGCTTATTATTGGGGTTATGGTGGAATAGATTTTTGTAGCTGAAAATGTGTTGCTGGAAAAGGGCAGCAGGTCAGGCAGCATCCAAGGAACAGGAGAATCGACGTTTCGGGCATAAGCCCTTCTTCAGGAATGGCTTATTCCTGAAGAAGGGCTTATGCCCGAAATGTCGATTCTCCTGTTCCTTGGATGCTGATGACCTGCTGCCCTTTTCCAGCAACACATTTTCAGCTTTGATCTCCAGCATCTGCAGCCCTCACTTTCTCTCGAATAGATTTTTGTAGCTTAGCTCTTAAATTTATGCAGTTTCAGCAATTTCTTTCCTTGCATGACAGGTGCGGGAGATGCTCAGGATGTGGGACTCCAATGGGGCTCGTATGCTGACTCTAATGACGGAACAGTTTATGGAAGACCCACGGCTCTCTCTCTGGCGACAACAGGGGACAGGAATGACTGATAAATGTCGGGAGCTGTGGGATGAGTTAGGTAACGGCTGCTGTTTATGCCTCATGTTAAACGTGCTTTGTTAGTCAGCCCATTTTACTCAGTAACTTGAGTTGGCCCCTATAGCCTCACTTTGTTCGTTTTTGACTCTGGTTCACTTCATTATTGATGTCTGTACCTGAGAACGCTTCTGTTTTTGGGTTGACTGTGCTCAGCTGGAATTTGGGTGTAATGTTCGTGCGGTTTTTAAAATTGTGGCCTTCATTCAGGAAAGTTTTTTCTTCTTCCTTTTTGGCTCATCCTGCTCAGTGTGTAGGACGAACATGCATCAACTCGCAAATGAAACCGGCAAATTTTGGGACTACTCAAGCAGGTCCGACAGCATCTGTAGACAGAGACTGAGTTCTGGGGAGAATTTGTGTATGGGCAAGCTCACGTGGCTGGTTGTGAAATGGGGAAGTGGTCTCTGCCTCTGCCTTGTGGCTTTGACTAACACAGAGCAAAGGTTGGCAGCATCTGTCAGGAGCAGGTTTGCCAGTTTAATGGTTAATCAGGCTGGAGGCCTCCAAGATTTGGTCTACCTCATGGGCTATGCTGCATTAAGTTGCGTGAATTGGGTGAGAATGGTTTCAGGGAGTGGGTATGGATTGGCACAGCAGTTATGGAAATGCAAAGTTGCATGTTTGCCATTTGAGACCTCTCCCCTTCCCAAACATAAGCCACTTCACTAAGTCTCCATCAGTGTTTCAGATTGGCTTTTCATGGGACTGATTTGCACCATGTCATCTTTATGCTCCCAGTTGATTCCTTTTAGAGTCATCAAGGTATACAGCATGGAAATAGGCCCTCTGAACCAACCTGTCCATGCCACCCAGCTTTCCTTATCTGAATTGGTCCCATTTGCCTGTGTTCGCCCCATATCTGTCTCAACCATTTCTATCCATTTTCCATACAATCAGAAGGAAATGTTTGTGTCTCTCTGATGTAGTGTCGCAGCTCGTCAGATTCCTTTGATAGCATCTTTCAAATTCTCAACCTCTTCCACCTCGAAGGACAAGGGCAGCAGATGTATAGGCACACCACCTGCAAGTACCCCTTCAAGCTCCACCAGATCTAGACTTTGAGCTACACTGCTGTTCCTGCACTGATGGATCCAAAAACTCTAGTTCCCTGCCTAACAGCACTGGAGGTGTACCGACACCCCAAGAGTTGCAGCGGTTCAAGAAGGTCGCTCATCATTTCTTCACGGGTTATTAGTAAATGCTGGCATAGCCAGTCATGCCCACAGTCCATGAATGAATTAAAAAAAATTTTAAATCTGTGGAATTTTTATTTATTAGCTAGTATCTGATATAATCTATAATTTAAAGGAAAAGTAGCACACTATACATTTTTGCTTCATGGTCAGTGAATGATTATTGGTGTCCTCATTGTATTGTACGGCCCAGAATTCCATGCTTCTCTAAAAGAAGCATGGCTTTTTTTAATGTTGACCTGAATAGTTAATATTTTCCATTAGAGGACACTTGTAACAATGCCCCATTTATTTGTTTGTTAGCACAGACCTTGAGTACTGCTGTGAAAGCAAAGACCGTTTGTTGAAGCTTTTTGTCTTGCATTCATCAGAACGTGTAAAGAAAACGAAAAGTGCGTTATGCTGAATAAGAGGATTTGCTGATTAGTAAATGTGCTGCTGTGGTGTGTACAGTCAATCATCATTAAATGATGCAATTGAATATCCGGTGTTTGGACAAGAATTTCATAGGGTGGCATCTGTACGAAGCACCATGAAATAGGAGCAGGAGAAGACCCAGTGAACCTGTTCTGCTGTACCTTAAGGTCATGGTGCATCTGATTGTGGTTTTAACACTTTCTCCTGCCTGTATCCCATACTCCTTTGATCAAAAATGTATCTAATGCCAGCCTTGAATGCATTTAGTGATTAAGCTTCCACTGCTCTCTTGGATGGAGTGTTCAGAAGAAAAAGCAACTCTGAAAACAAATTTCTCCTCCAAGTCTTATGTGAGAGATGCCTTAATTTGAAAGCATGCCTGCTTGTTCTAGATTCCCCCATGAGACGAAGCCTCTTCCCAGTATCTAATCTGTCAACCCCCCCCCTCCATCTTGGATTTCAACAGATCACCTTTTATTCTTCTTAACTCCAATTAATATAGCTCCACCTTTCCTTATATGATAACCCCTTCATCCCTAGTACCAACCATGTGAACCTTCTCTGAACTGCTTCCAATGCAAAATGTATCTCTCCTTAAGAAAGATCAAAACTATTTACAGTACTCCATGTGCAGTTCCATCTGTGTCCTGCATGGCTTTGGAGGATCTCTTCGATATTTCATTCCCCTTCCAATAAAGACCAAAACACTACTTCCTTCCTAATTAATTCTCGACCCACATCCTCAATTTTTGTGGCGCATGTATATAGGCACCCAGATTCACCAAGTGCAGCTTTCTGCAGTGTCATTTTAGTTAAATAATGTTCTTTTCTGTTCTTCAACTGCCAGAGTTGACAACCTCACATTTTCACGCTTCATGCTCAATTTGCCATTTGTTTTTCCCACTCTTTTAACCTATCTATATCCTTTTTCAGACTGTTTGTGTCCTTCTCATGATATCATCAAATTTGACAATGTTACATTATTCCTTCATTGAAGATGAGGGTAAAGCAGTTGATGTGGTGTATATGGATTTCAATAAGACGTTTGAAAAGGTTCCCCGTGGTAGGCTATTACACAAAATGTGGAGGCATGAGACTAAGGGTGATTTAGTGGTTTGGATCATAAATTGGCGAGCTGAAAGAAGACAGGGTGGTGGTTGATGGGAAATATTTATCATGGAGTTCAGTTATATTGGGGTACTGCAAGGATCTGTTTTGGGTTCACTGTTGTTTGTTACTTTTATAAATGACCTGGATGAGGGCACCGAAGGATGGGTTAGTAAATTTGTGGATGCCGCTAAGGTCGGTAGAGTTGTGGATAGTGCTGAAGGATGTTGTAGGTTTGAGGTACATAAATAAGATGCAGGGCTAGGCCGAGAGATGGCGAATGGAGTTGAAGGCAGAAAAGTGAGGTGATTCACTTTAGAGGGAGTAACAGGAATACAGAGTACTGGGCTAATGCTAAGATTCTGGGTAGTGTAGATGAGCAGTACTTGGCGTCCATGTGCATAGATACCTGAATGTTGCCATCCAGATTTATGGGGTTGTTAAGAAAGTGTACGGTGTGTTAGCTTTTATTGGTAGAGGGATTGAGTTTCAGAGGTAATGTTGCAGCTGTACAAAACTCAGGTGCAGCTGCATTTGGAGTATTGCATACAGTTCTGATCACCACATTATAGAAAGGATGTGGAAGCTTTGGGAAGGGTTCGGAGGAGATTTACTAGGATGTTGCCTGGTACGGAGGGAAGGTCTTGCGAGGAAAGCTGAGTGATTTGAGGCTGTTTTCGTTGGAGAGAAGAAGGTTGCGAGGTGACTTAATTGAGACACAAGATAATCAGAGAGTTAGATAGCTTTGACAGTGAGAGCCTTTTTCCTCAGATGATGATGGCTAGCAAGAGGGGATATAGCTTTAAATTGAGGGGTAATAGATAAAGGGCAGATGTTAGAGGTAGGTTCTTTACTCAGAGTAGTAGGGGCGTGGAATGCACTGCTGACAACAGTAGTAGACTCGCCAACTTTAAGGGTGCTTAAATGGTCATTGGATAGGCATATGGATGGGAAAGGAATAGTGTAGGTTAGATGGGCTTCACAGGACGGCGCAACATTGAGGGCCGAAGGGCTTGCATTGCACTGTAATGTTCTCTGTTCTAAGTCTCAAACGATGTAAATTCTAAATAGATCCCAGTTGCGATCACTGCAACATTTCTAATTAGTTTGCCAACTTGCAAGTGATTGTTTCTCTCTGTTTCTCCATCCATGCTAATATATCATGGGCAGCACTGTGAGCTCTTGTGAAATAAACTATTTTTTTAATGTAGGACTTTATCGAATGCCTTTTGGAAATTCAAATTCACTACAACCTCAAGTTTCCCCATTACCCTGCTTATCACCACCTCAAAGAACTCTATTTATTTGTCAGACACTTTGCTTTTATGAAACAATGTTGAAACTGCCTCATTTTATGGTTTTCTGAATAGTTTGTTATTACCATCTCAATGGATTGTAGCATTTTCCCTTTGAAGCAGATGTTAGATAAACTGACCTATAGTTTCCTGCTTTCTGCACCCCTAACCCACTTGAATAATATTTTTGTGGTTTTCAGATCTGCATGAATGTTTTCAGCATGTAGGGAATTTTGAAAAGAATCATTATTTCCGAAGCCTCTGCTTTCTTCATCTTAACATGCAGGCTATCGAATGTAGGGGATCAATATTGAACATAGAGGGATGACTCTCTCACACATTGAAGATGTTGATAGTTGTAGGAAGTTCGGAACAAAGTTCCGATTGCCTAGATCGTGGAGTCACTAACTGCAGAGGCAGAGTCTTTATTTTTCAGAGATTAATTTCTGAACAGCACTAAAGGGTATAGGGTATGAGTCATGGTTGGAGATGATCATTTGTACAGACGTTTTGGGCCAAATGCTTCATTTGTTTTTGCAATAATATTCTTTGATATTCTTTTAGTATTCACAAGCAGAGTAGGTCTGCTTTGTTTACACACTAAGCTCCCTCTGCATTGCACCAAGAACATGGCGAAATACCAACCCTTGAAAGAGCATTTGTTGTACCAGTGTGAGATTTTCCACTCCCAGCAGAGCAACTTTGTCATTTTGATCAACTTTCATGGAGTGCCATTTTGTGCCACATCATGTATACTGCATGCCATTTTTACCAAAGATGTTGCTTGATTATCATTTCATGTGGGCAGCCAGTAGAGTCAATTCCTCCAATAAAGTCAGTTGTCATGGTTGAAGTTGTGAATGGGTGTATGGCAACGCTATTTTTCATTTTGCGAACCTTTCCAGCTGCATAATATGTAAGCTATAGATTATTGGGTTCTACCCTGTTAAGACCAACTGTGTGCGTGCAAGCCTAGCTCAGTTTCAACAGGTTACTTTCAAAATTAGATCCTCTTAAACTTTCCAAGAAACCTTTAGCCTAGCCAGTTTTGAATCTGCAACATCAGTCATTTTGATGGTCACCTGATGAACGGAGTTGATCTACTGTTTCATTTTTTCTATACTTCTAATCAAAACTGCGAGGGGATCAGACCAATCATACCTTTTTGAGCTGTCAGGTAACGTGTGAAATAAACTAGTTCCTCTCTGGTATACATCTGAGCTCTGCACACATTGGTGTGTGGACTGATTCGCTGTTGATACAACTTGACTGAGATTATTAACGTACAAACCAGGAACAAGAGTAGTTCACTTTCCCCTTTAAGTCTCTTGCACTTTTCCGTAAGTTTATGGCTGGTTTACTTTAACTTCCACCTTACATTCCAGCATACCTGAATAATCTTTCATCCCTTCTGTGATCAAGAATCTCTGTCTCCGTCTTTTTTTTAAAACCAAATTAAGATTCTGCATCCACTGTCTTTTGGGGAATGGAATTCAAAAGGCACTCCACCCTCAAATGTTTTCTCATCTGTATCTTAATTGGGTGACTGTGTCTCTCTACACAAGTTTTAAACCGACTCCTAGTTCTAGATCCTCTAGATAAGAAGGAACAGTGGCTCAGTGGTTAGCACTGCTGTTTCACCGCGCCAGAGGCCCAGGTTCAATTCTAGCCTCAGGTGACTGTCTGTGTGGAGTTTTCACATTCTCCCCATGTCAGCATGGGTTTCCTCCCACAGACCAAAGATGTGTAGGTTAGGTGGTTTGACCATGCTAATTTGTCCCTAGACATGCAGAGGTGTGTCGGCTAGGTGCCCATGGCTCTTCATGCTCCATATCAAAATGTCTGGCTTCTGCTTGCCAACTCTGCCCTAAGAATGCAGGCAATTGGGGAAAAAAGACTTTCTAACTGCCTGTCTAGTGTTTAATTTCTCCGTTCTGGAACATATATTTTTGTTAGTGAAAGAGTTGTTTTGAAACTGCAGCCAGTTTGAATTCCTTTTTGACCTGGCACATGATGTGCTTTGCATACTTGCTGAGAAATTCTTTCTCCTCTGTTCTGCTTTGCTCAAGTTAAATGGCCATCGCCTGTCTTTACAGTGATTAGGCCATTGGATATAGGAGAAGTCAAAGTAATTCTTTCTGTGATAGATGCACCAACCAAACTTTAAAAAAAAAAGCATGTGGCACATTCTCACAAAATCTCCTGTGGTGATAAATTTTTTGTGTATGAATGTGTTGGTGGCACACTTTGAAGCATCATTCCTGGAAAAGGCATTTGTTGAAGCTTTTGGGAAGATTCACGGGATTACCAGTGTAAAGGGAAAACGACATTTAATGTATGAGTAGAGAGTGCTGTTTGACTTTTTCTTTGGTAATGTTGCTTTGGAAAATGCGCCAGTTGATGATGACTGACCATTTACTGCCAAGCTGTATTTAAATTTTAAACGAGGCAGTTTGCCTGTGAACCAGTTCACTGGGAATTCGGAGCCGAGATTGTGTTCAGAAAGGTCAGCAATATACTTCTGCGGCGCAACTTTGTTTTACAAATGGCCTTGTCTGTAAGATAAAGAGTAAGGTCACCGTTCAGTGAGCTTTATGTAACCACATCTGAACTTGGTTTAAATCAATTCTGAGGATGATTCAGGTTATGAAATCACTGTTCATGCTTTCATAAGTTCTGTCCGTTCTGGTGTTTATTTTAATGCAGACTGCATGAAACCACCTTGTGGCAGGGGGATGTAGTTTCACTTTTCCTGGAATTAATGAGGGAATTGAGCACCTTGTTTGACCCTGGTCTGAGTTGAAGTTGAATGATGGGATGATTGACATTTTGTGCCCCCGAGCAATGAATGGTTTCCCATGCAAATAACATTGTGCAAGTGGTGTCCATGAATTGACCCAATAATTTCCCTTTTGGAAGCGTGTCGAGGTGTTATTGGGAAGGGGAGTTTAAGCAGCAATGCAGAAGGGGAGTGTAAATATTGGAAACGCAAACCTCAAATGCTGGAACTACTTAACAAGTCACGTATACAAAGAGTGAAACAAAGTTGAAGTTTCCCAGTGATGGCCTTTGATCAAAACTGGGAGATAAAGATCAAAACTAACTTTGATTTCATACCGACGATCTGAGTTAATACAGAAACCCAACTTAAAATTAACACTGGTACAGCGTGCTCAGTTTTTAAAAATAATTTAGTTTCCAAATATTACTGGAAAGTAAATGTTAGTGAGTCAGATTATTACTGTAACATAATTAAAATATCTGGCTGCAGTATTCTCAAATTGCCACTGCTACCGTGTCTCTGCAGAATCCTATGAAATGAGTGTTTCGGACAAGTGATGTTAGGAAGTTAACTTTGACGCCATGTACCAATCATGCAGCAAGTGCTAGTTGCACAATATGCCGCCTCATGAGTACAAAACTCTTGACGTGTCTCAGACCTGACGTTTTTCGTTACCCTTTCAAAGTGCATGTCATGTGAAAGTGTATTTGTGGTTACTAATTTCCAGCCCAGTTGTTGCTTTGAATTTCTCTTTGATGTTGCAAACAGCTGAGGACACCAGCCGGCTAAGTTTTTTTTTAAAAGGAGGCCACAGACCTCTTTCCCCCCCCTTTAGGCATGTATGCTGTACCCACCCCATTGTTTATACAAAAACACTGAAGTGGCTTGGATTTATTTTTGGTCACAATTTCCTTTAATCACCAGTTTCTCCCTTTCCCTCAGGTGCTCTCTGGGTGTGTGTGGTACTGAACCCTCACTGTAAGCAGGAGGAGAAAGCTGGCTGGCTTGAGCTACTCAGGAAGTGGAACAACATGGATGTCTGCCCGCAAGAAGATGGTAACTATGGCAACCACATCAACGAAACCCCTAGTATCACTGGTATACAACACAACTCAAATCGAAACCAAGGTATTTAGCTTGTACTGTTGGAACTTTCCAAAAACAGCACAACTGCAACAGCAAATATACTTGTCACAGTTTCCTATCCTGTCCATGCTTGTATAGATCTTGTAACCATGTGAAGTGGAAAGAGTAGTGTTTCAGTGTTATGAATGACAAATGTTTTCAAGATAATGCCGCCACCACCTTTCCGTTTTGTATGGTGATTACCCAAACATTTTTTTTGTCGGATGTTGTGGAAGGGATTGTGAAGATGTGTTCCTGGTCTTTAAGTTATGGCCATGCTACAGTGGACAGACAATAAATATCTCTCCATGCCCTCACCCAGTGATCATTCTTGTTGTTAAGCAACTTATTTGAATGGAAGTGGGGGGAATGTGCTCTTGCACCTGAGCTGGATGACCCCACATCTTTCCGAAGAGAGGTTTGGTAATCCATGAAGAGCAAGAGCAGTGTCTCCTGCCACATCCCACTTTATCACAGCCTGGAATGTCCTTAGCTTTATTTTCTGGATTGATTTGTTGATCTGTTTGCTAATTGGAGACGATACATCAGTACTGAAGGTGAGGTAAAGTACTATCCTCAATGGAGTCACCCTTTCTTTCAACCCCAGGCCTCCAATCTGTTCATATTTTACACACAATGCAGATTGAGTTTGTGTGAAGTGCTCAAAGCAAGCTTTACAGGGTGGTCACTCAAGGTGGTTCCATCTTATTGGCTTCTCTTCAATCAAATAACCTTTCCTCACTTGGCACTTTTTTATTGACATAATAACGGGAACCTACTAAATTGGAACTTGAGTTTACATACCAAACTCTTACTGTATACCAAACGTATTTGTGAGGGACTGGTCTCGTTTCCACTAGTTGATGGTTTATTCTTCAGCTGTTGGCTATGAGTGAAGCTAATGGGAGACTGGGGTGCATTTGTAATGTTTTGAAATGCTAAGTTAAAGCACCTGAAGTCAAACATGTAGTGGGGCTACTCCAATACGGCCTGCAGTATTTGACTGACCAGATACATCTGCATTATAAAGAGATTGCAGTCGTGACCCAGAATGATTTTATAGTTGGTTACGTTTTCTGAACAAAGCCTCAATTATTGAAGA
Source organism: Chiloscyllium plagiosum (assembly GCF_004010195.1). Lineage (NCBI taxonomy): Eukaryota > Metazoa > Chordata > Chondrichthyes > Orectolobiformes > Hemiscylliidae > Chiloscyllium > Chiloscyllium plagiosum. Next base: position 97,669,326 of record NC_057717.1, on the reverse strand, counting down.
GTCGAGAGGTTGTTGTGCTGCCCGACATGAGCTGAAGGGTAGAGATGGCATTTAAGCTAAAGAAAAACTGTCCTTGAGATGGTGAACATGAGTGCCAAATTCATAAGCCTCTCAAGATTGATTTCCCTATAGAATACTGCAGCTGTGGGAACAGGCTTCCAGAGGATTGATCTGGGGCCAGCTGACCCCTTTCAAAGGCAACTGGATCTGGGACTGATTTTGAGGCAGTCGGGGAAAGAACTTAGTGGCCCTTTTTATCGGGGGGGGAGGGGGTAGCGGTAAGGAGTGGTATACGTAGGTAGAAATGACCCTTTTTCTAACTCTGGATTTTACGTTTTGAACAGTTAAGTATTCCGTCTGCTTAGAATGAGGTCACGTAATCTTTTTATGTTTTCTTTGGAAGCTTGTTTGGACGCCTGTGTTTCTTGGGGCTGGGTACATTGGCACTACATTTTACATTGCAAAATCCATTGCATCGAAAAAGTTTTCTCTCCAGTCAGCTGTGGTCTCTGTGTTTAAATATGATTCGTAGTTCAAAAAATGTTTGAACTTTGCTGCAACTTGCTCTTGTTCGTGATTCAAACTGCAAAGTGATTTGATGCAATGGCTGAGATTGCTAAATACAATAAAAATGCAGTTAGTTCTGCTCTGTCGAAACTAACTTGATTGATACATTGTGGAACTGCTTCCAGTGAAGGCGAGTTTGAGAGTTGACAAGGCTTCTGCTGACAACCTGGGGCACTGGAAAGACTGTCCAAGGACAAGTCTGTACAGGCCATCTCCCTGAAAGCTGCACAACTGGCATGTGGAGGTTCCCTGAGAGCTCTGCTCACACGACCACAGCAAACTGGAACTTTTCAACTCCAGCAGCTGCTGTGTCTAAAAGGGACCGGCAATAGGGACCAAGAGCACCTTTACTTAGTGCAAGAAGAAACTAGTTAAGGGCCAGGATCAGTAATAATTGCACTTGTATGAATCATGCTTGGGGGTGGCAGGGGGCATGTTGATATCCAAGCATTCCATTCAGCAGCAACGTGTTTCTGATTGGAGGGCAGGAATTAGTGAAGAATTCCTGAAGAAGGGCTTATGCCCGAAACGTCAATTCTCCTGTTCCCTGGATGCTGCCTGACCTGCTGCGCTTTTCCAGCAACACATTTCCAGCTCTGATCTCCAGCATCTGCAGACCTCACTTTCTCCTCATTAGTGAAGAATAGACAAAGCATCTCCGCTTAGTCTTAGAGCAGAGCTGGAACCTATTAGTTGTCCTCCCCAGCCTTTCACCCACATTGTCCAGCAACTATGATGACTGGAGTCCTCCAAACCTTAGATCCATTTGAAAGCCTTCTCCCCTTTGTTCTTGAAGATGCAGTCCTCAGATTGGCACAGCCTGGGTGTCATTCCTATATCCCTTGTGCCCCACCCAAGCTCCCACACTGGGCTTGCAAGCACAATTGTCTGCACAAGTATGAGTTGTGTCCTGAGAGCTTCTGTTTAACGTCAGTCTGGTAAACCACTGCTAAGGGTCAGATCAGTGTCTACACCAGCACAAGAGTTCAGTAGATATTTGTTAGAAGCAGGAACAGCTTGTTTTGGACATTGCTTTTCCCAGGTTCTGGGGTGCACACAAACTATAGTTCATGTGTACAAGGGGTGGAGGAATTATAAGACATGCTGGTAGTGAGAGATATAAGAAGTTGGGAGAAAGTATATGGAGGGCACATGTCTGCATAGACCAATTGGGCAAAATGGCTTGTTTAATTGTAGATATAATGCACATGCAACACTAAGCATTCAATGTTGGATAGGTGTAGATTCAGAGAGGCAAAGTGAAATTTTATTCTTTAAACACAACATTCTGGACTGCTATATTGGTGAACAGACAAGGAAAGCAAACGATTTGTGTTCAATCTGTCCAGGCTTGGCCTCATCTGGAGCATTGTGTTCAACTTTGGCCCCTACACTTGGGAAGATTGTAAAATCATCAGCGAGGATACAGAGAAGATTCATGAGAATGCTACCAGCCCCGAACTTTAGTTATGTCGAAAGATTAAAGAAATTGGGACTTCTCTCCTTTTTTAGAGGAGAGAAGATTTGATAGAGGGTGCCCAAAATCATGAGGGGTTTTAGAAACCTTTCCCCATTGGTCTAAGGATCGATAACAGAAGGATGTACTAATTAACAAAATATTATTTTTCGCACCGTGGTGTGAATGCATAGCATGGAAGCAGTCAATTAAAGCTTCAAAAGAGAATGGAATACGATCTGAAAAGGAAAAATTGCGAGGCTATGGGGAAACAGCAAGGGAGTGAGTGTCAATGGGTGAGTGGCTGCTTCGGAGGGTAGGGGTGAGGGTTGATTTGACCTCCTGCAACCATTTACTGATTTCATGATAAGGTAGTGTTTGAATTTGTATAATGTAGACAAAATTTGGGATGGCTGACCTTCAGGTCCTGTGTTTGTTGTGATTGTGTTGTTGTGCGTCACGCAGTTGAAAGAGGTTGCAGAGCAGTGAAACGACTGTCTTTCAACCCCAGCAGGCACCCGGCGAACTGTTTTTGTGCGTGCAATAGAAGCCTGTGGACTCGACTGGAAAGACTGTCACCTCCGGAAAATTATCAGCAGTGACAGCTACACAAACCAGTGGCGAGATGGAGACCGGTCACTCTTCGACTCTCAGGGGCGTCCCCTTTGGCTTGGTGAGTAGATTTTAGGTTGCCGCGGAATAAGGACACAGAATTGCATTCCCATTAACTGCTCAGGGCACCAGAACAGTCTTGTCAAATGCCACTTTGAGACTTTGCAGTGTCAGAATTGTACTGGAGAGTTGAACAGTGACTGCTACTTGCATTTATATTTAGATTAGATTAGATTCCCTACAGTGTGGAAACAGGCCCTTCGGCCTAACCAGTCCACACCGGTCCTCTGAAGAGTAACCCACCCAGACCCATTTCCCCTCTGACTAATGCACCTAACACTATGGGCAATTTAGCATGACCAATTCACCTGATCTTCACATCTTTGAAGCAAAATGAAGCAAAATTTTCCTCCGCTACATTGATGACTATATCGGCGCTGCCTCGTGCTCCCACAAGGAGGTTGAACAGTTCATCCACTTTACCAACACCTTCCACCCTGACCTCAAATTCACCTGGACCGTCTCAGACTCCTCCCTCCCCTTCCTAGACCTTTCCATTTCTATCTCGGGCGACCGAATCGACACGGACATTTACTATAAACCGACCGACTCCCACAGCTACCTAGAATACACCTCCTTCCACCCTGCCCCCTGTAAAATCGCCATCCCATATTCCCAATTCCTTTGTCTCCGCCACATCTGCTCCCCGGAGGATCAGTTCCAATACCGTACAACCCAGATGGCCGCCTCCTTCAAGGACCGCAATTTCCCGCCAGACGTAGTCGACGATGCCCTCCACCGCATCTCTTCCACTTGCCGCTCCTCCGCCCTTGAGCCCCTCCAACCGCCACCAGGACAGAACCCCACTGGCCCTCACCTAGCACTCCACCAACCTCCGTGTACAACGTATCATCCGCCATCATTTCCGCCACCTCCAAACGATCCCCACCACCAGGGATATATTTCCCTCCCTCCCCTCCCCTATCAGCGTTCCGAAAAGACCACCCCCTC
>NC_057717.1:97658794-97665368 GCF_004010195.1 Chiloscyllium plagiosum | reverse complement strand
CCTTCCTAACCTGCAATCTTCTTCCTGACCTCTCCGCCCCCACCCCACTCCGGCCTATCACCCTCACCTTGACCTCCCTCCACCTATCGCATTTCCAATGCCCCTCCCCCAAGTCCCTCCTCTCTACCTTTTATCTTAGCCTACTGGATACACTTTCCTCATTCCTGAAGAAGGGCTTATGCCCAAAACGTCGATTCTCCTGTTCCTTGGATGCTGCCTGACCTGCGCTTTTCCAGCAACACATTTTCAGCAAAATCAAGCCACATTGAGACGTTGCGGGGAGTTGGTGGGCGGGCGGTATTCCTTTCAAAAGCTTGGAGGAGTTTGGGGGAGGTATGAAAGCTTTAAGATATCACTAAAAGGAAGGAATTCCAGAAGTCGGGGGCAGCTGAAGTTAAAGCCGTCACTAGCAGAGTTATTTGAAATGAAGAATGCACAACAAGCTTGAATTAAATATGTGAAGGAGATTATGAGATAGGGAGAATTGTGTGTTAAATTTGAGGCTATATGAGAGGCAGTTAGATCGTAGCCTACATTCATTCTCCCATTCATTTTGGCACAGAGGTGAGGCAACTAAGGATTAGTTTGCTGCTTAAAAAATGTCAAGAACAAGGTTTGCTTTGGTGTGGGAGAGAAGTTTTTCCAGAGTGATGATTGTGGTCGTAAAATAAATTTTATTATTAAGGATAGTGATGTTGGTACTGCTGGCAACTTGTGCAGGCAGTGCCTGGGTGGTGAATGGGACCCAATTGCAAGTAGATTCGTACACGAGTCAGAATGCAGGACAATATAAAATAGTACGTAAGACAGACCTTTTAAAATTAAACCTCTGTGTGGGATCATGTTTGTGAGCACGAGTGTTCCTAAGTTTGGGTGGTTTGTGTTTCATGGACCATCTGTACATGACAGGGCAGCTTATCTGATTTTATTGGTGCACTTGAGTCTTGTGAATATCCTACACGACACCTCATCTCTCCACCCCATGCTAAATGTCTACCAGAATCAATAGCTGATCCTTGACTAATACAAGACATCTGTGGCTACACGCAAATCCCAAATACTTGTTGTTTCTGCTGTCACATCATCAATTACTGAAACGCATAAGGCAGTTGACCTGCTGGCTATTCAATACGCAAACAGATTGAGGCAAAACTCGTAAGATTTGAAACATCTGGTTCACCAAAATAAGTAATTGAATTTAATACCAGATTAGTATCAAAATTCAAATGATCAAATAATTGTGTATTTTTGTCCTGCCACAGCTTGGTGTTAGGTTACCTGCCACTAGGGGAGTACCTGGCTACTGCAGCTCTCCAGGCCTTAGTGTGTCCAAAGTTTAGCTTAAGTGTGCCAGCTTGTGGAGGAGTAGGGTTTCTGGTTTCCATTCTGATCTGAAGTATCCAGCACTAATCCGATACAATCACTTTTTTGGTTTTTTTTTGCAAAACTTTTGTTTTCATGACACTAAGGTTGGTGGAGTTGTGGAGAGTGTGGAAGTATGTTACAGGTTACAGAGGGACATAGATAAGCTGTAGAGCTGGGCTGAGGGGTGGCAAATGGACTTTAATGTGGAAAAGTGTGAGGTGATTCACTTTGGAATGAGCAACAGGATTAAAGATGAGCAGAGAGATCCGTGTCCATGTACATCGATCCATGAAAGTTGCCACTCAGGTTGATAGGGTTGTTAAGAAGGCATATGGTGTTCATTGGTAGAGGGTTTGGGTTTCGAAGCCATGAGGTCATGTTGCAGCTGTACAAAACTCTGGTGCAACCGCACTTGGGGTATTGTGTACAGCTCTGGTCACCACATTATAGGAACGATGTGGAAGCTGTGGAAAGGGTTCAGAGGAGATTTACTAGGACATTGCGTGGTGTGCAGGGAAGATCTTATGAGGACAGGATGAGGGACTTGAGGCTGTTTTTGTTAGAGAGAAGAATGTTAAGAGGTGACTTAATTGAGATATATATAAGATAATCTGAGAATTAGATCAGGTGGGCAGTGAGAACCTTTTTCCTTGGCTGGCGATGGCTCGCACGAGGGGACACAGCTTTAAATTGAGGGGTGATAGATATAGGATAGATGTTAGAGATAGTTTCTTTACTCGGAGTAATAGGTGTGTGGAACACACTACGTGCAACAGTAGTAGACTCGCCAACTTTAAGGGCATTTAAATGGTCATTTGATAAACATATGGATGAGAATGTAATAGTGTAGGTTAGATGGGCTTCAGATTGGTTCCGCAGGTCGGTGCAACATCAAGGGCCTGTACTGCGCTGTAATGTTCTGTGTTCTATGTTCTGTGTTCTAACTGTGGTTTAGTTAAGAGAAATATTGTTTCCCAGCTTTTCTGAGTATTCAGAAATAAGTGACTGAGAAACTTCCATTGCGTTCTTATCTCTGGTTTTCCTGGCCAGAGCCCTTCCTTTATCTTGCGTTACTTCCTTCCAATCTTCCTTCTAATCTTCCTTGTGCACTTGGGTGACTTTCTACTTACATTTCAGTGCAAGTAAGTTGCAGCGGCCCAATATCTAATGATAAACATTTGCAGTAATCAAGGAATTTCAAAGCAGTCGGTATCTTTTTTTTAAAATATAGAGCATGTCCCAACTGCATGTGCCAGAGTGGATGCACTGAGATCTCACGGGTACCCACGGGAAGCTCTTCGTTTGGCTATTGCAATTGTCAATACACTGCGATTGCAGAAGAGACGCCAGTTGGAAATGTACAAGCAACAAAAGAAAGGTAAGTGGGACTGCAAGCTACTCTGGAGGGTTGGACTGGGCTCCCCATGGGGTGTTGAGAGCTGAAAAAAGTCTCGTCCTACCTGTTTTACTCTTATTTAAGATTGCAGCAGGTCAGGAAGAAGGGCTTGTGCCCGAAACGTCGATTCTCCTGTTCCTTTGATGCTGCCTGACCTGCTGCGCTTTTCCAGCAACACATTTTTAAGCTCTGATCTCCAGCATCTGCAGTCCTCACTTTCTCCCATTTTATTTAAGATCTTCAACTTTTGTTTAAACTAACACCAGCCTACACAGTAGAAACGTTTCCTGTTCCTCAATTGCCAGTTCATTGTGTAAAGTAATTGACTTTTCTCATTTCTCTTTGAAAGAAGATGGGGGAAGAAATTGATTGGGTTTCAAAGTGAGTTTTTGGAATGTTCAAGATGGAGTAAGGTGCTTCATAAATAGTTTTTTTTTCTGACAACCCACCATGGGGTTTGTGTTCTGTGAATAGATTTGATAATGTGCTTAATGAGCAACAGAGACTCTGTCCCATGGCTCCGCAGCAGGGAACAGGATGTGTTTTAATGGCTTTGCTTTGTTTTTTCAGAACTGTTGCAGAAAGGGTCAACCACCATCTCAAACCAGGAAGGTTGGGTTGGACATCCCCTGGATCCTGTCGGGTGTTTGTGCAGGACTTTGCTTGAAGCTTGTAAAATGGAGGACGACAGCTCTGTATTGTTCACTGGTAAATACTCCAATTACTGCTTCTTAGGAAATCCTGCTTTAAAGATGTGTCTGTGGTTTGTTGTTACCTGCTCCCAGCCAATGCAGTGGTCAGTCGGGCTGTGGCTTTGGCAGCCAGTGAGGGCGAAGGGGGATATCAGTTGCCTCAGGAAATGAATGGTCTTTTGCAATTCTCCCATCATATTAATGCTGTGGAATTGAAAGCTGGTTGGTGCATTGCAAATCAAAACAGTAGAGGCTTTGAGTTCCGTTTATTCCAATTTTCTTAAGTCATACAAGCTGTCCGATGACATGGATTAATTTGATTAAGCTGCTTCATATTGTCTGGTGTCCTTGCTGAGCATTAATAGAATGTAGGACAAGTTTGAAAAAAAAACATTTACTTCAGTATGAACATGCTGAGCATCTCGTGAGTGGTAACTGCTGAGGTGGAGTCATGTGATCTTATAGAAGCGTCTAAGATCTTGAGAGGCATGGATAGGGTGAATGCACTCCGTCTTCTTTCGAGGGTTGGGGAATCGAGGACCAGAGGGCATCAGTTTAAGGTTAGAGGGAAAACAATAGAAGGGAACCTTGAAGGACAGTTTTGTTTTACACAGAAGGTGGTATGCATATGGAATGAGCTGCCGGTGGAAGTGGTTGAGGCAGGTACATTGACAACATTTAAAAGACATTTGGACAAATACACGGATAGGTAAGGTTTAGAAGGGTATGGGCCAAGTGCAGGGAAATGGGAATAGTGTGGATGGGCATTTTGGTCAGCATGGACCAGTTTGGGCTGAAGGGCCTGTCTTCATGCTGTAGGACTCTGTGGTTCCAACTATAGTGCATACACCAGATTCCACAAGCATGATGCCTTTGCAAATGATCCAGTGTAATCAAATCCTGGTTACACTTTTTGTTATAATTGCATTCGCTGAAAAGGACTGTCATAGTGACCTATTTCTTTTGCCTAGTTTAGTCTTTCTTATTTATAACAGACATGGCTCAGGCACTTGTGTTTATTGTTTTCTTTAATATGGTTTCTGTCTCTTCTGTAACTTGCTGTGCTTTGTGACGTCGTTCGCTCCACACCCCTAATCTCTGGGTTTTCCAGAGTAAAGCTACTTGCAGTAGCAGTTAATTAAAGAGAGGTTAAGATGAAATGCGGTGGGTGTGAGGAACGTCCCGATTTGCGAGTGGCGTTGCTTTGTCTTCTGCAGTTTGAAAACTCAGATGAGCCAACATGATGATACTGTTCACTTCTCCACTAGAAACTTGCAGTTGGGAAAGCCCAAAGCAATCTGTGATGCTCTTTCTAATGCTCTACATTTAATAAATGTTAAATCTTGAAACGTATTTCTTGGAGTGAATCATTCTCTGGGCCATTGGTTAATGATGACTAAAGAGGTGATACGTGGTGTTTGTTGTTCCATGAGATTCTACAAATCTTACCCGTGTAGGGGATTCCATTGATTTTCTTTCCTTAATCATCATTGTTATCAATGCATGTATATGTATGATACATTTATTCCCCTGTTGCTTCCCATATCTGAAAACATACTTTCTGGTTTTTGTTTCTGAAGTGCTTTGACCTGTAAATGGATCAGATGCTTTGGTTATTTTTCAGATTCAATAAGTGATATTAGGAAACCAGTCTATCAGCACTTTCCAATTCCTGGCAGCAGCAACACGGGAGAGTCCTACTATGCCCTTGCACTTGAGGTGGCACTAATAGGGTTAGGACAGCAAAGGTTAATGCCAGAGGGACTCTATGCCCAGGACAAGGTTTGTCGAAATGAAGAACAGCTTATATCGATGCTGTCTCAAATGGAGTTTGATGAGCGGCTTGTACAAGTTTTGCGTAAACAGACGCTTTTACTACTGGAAGGTACGAATGACTTTTTTTTTGTTATTTAATAATTGCAGAATTCTTCTCCCCTTTTGTTCAACTCCACCTCTCAGATGAGGTAGTGAGCAGCCTGTTTGACTGGATATGGCATTGCAAGCCATGGCTGAGCCTGCTCATGCTTCTGTAAGGCAAATGCGCACTTGTCTCTGACAGGGCAACCAGTGAATGGAAATGATCAGGGATCCCTGCTTCACCCTGTCCTCCTTTTAAACCAAAGGTCTAAAATCCTGTTGTTAGTGCCATGAGTTCAGGCACGAGCTGTAAATTGTAAAGGGTACCCTACTGCCATATCGGTGATGAACTGGAGGTTGTCTGAGGCAACTAAGCTACAAGCTTCATAAATTTTGGGGGAAAATAATTAATAATTGGCTTGAACGCGAAGTCTATGTCTTACAGTTAAGTGCAGTTGACTGGTACGGAGACAATCAAAGTGGATTGTTGTCAGAGAGGAGTTTGGATTTTATTTCCTCCCTAAATTGACCTTGAGGTTTTATCTCTATTTCTATCCCAAGAAGTCTGCCATGAGCTGAGGAGGGATTTGTTGAAATTATGATGTGAGTAGGACTCCAGCCAAGCTCTTCCTGTCTTTTCTTGTATGCCTCAGCATTCAGAATGGAACTGGGCTTTTCAACATAATTTGATTTTTCTGCTCTCGCTGCACGTGGCTGGAAGCAGGTTCTCAATTCTCGTAACCTGTCCCGGTTCTCAAATGTTGAGAAGGCTCATTGGAAGTTCGTAGTTTTTTCGTCAGATCAATTCCTTTTGTATTACTACTTCTGCAACATTTAACAATAACAATTTTTCCAGAAAGCATTTCAGAGGTATTTGGTTTCCTTGTCAGGAAACCATCCTCAACTGTAGATCTAATACAGATTTTTAACAAGTTCCTGCAGTTTGCCTCAGTAATTTGCATACTGCAGTATAAAATGGGCGATTTGGACGCGGGGGCTATCTGCCACCAACTCAGTGGAGAATTCCATTCTGCAGTGCATTGTTGCAGGAGAAACAGTGGCCCCGATTTTGCCTCAAAATTTCCGTTACACAACTAGAAACCCACTGAAGAGTTAACCTTTACTTATTAACCACACTGACATATTAGTGCAGTGCAGAGAGCGTGGTTGCTTGGTGCGACCAAGTTGAACTAAACTTGAAAACACACGCACAGTGTGCTCGCTCACACTCTCTCTTGCTCTTCCTCTCCCCCCCACTCTCTCC
>NC_057717.1:97643720-97657881 GCF_004010195.1 Chiloscyllium plagiosum | reverse complement strand
CCCCTCCCCCTCCTGCATGAGTTGGACCCATTTGATTTAGATTAGTTTGGGGTTAACATGAGCTTGTAGATGTAATCTTGTCAGTGGGGCATAGTGTGCTCACTGGTCTAAACAACGTTGTCTCTTCTACAGCAAAATGGGAGCCAGTGGCTGTTCTACAGCCTTGCAGGAGTTGTAAAGCAGAGCCACTGTTTTCCCCTGTTTGGTCAGCTGAGGTAAAAAGAACTCTTAGTGCCAAATATTGCAGCATTGTCCCAGGGAGAACCCTGAAAATGGATATCTGTTCCAAATTACCAAATCCAACTGAAGCTCTCTGGTGGGTTAAAGGTACTTAGTGAGAAGTTGCCTTTGCTTAAAATCATTTGACCAGAGCTGTTATTGGATATGCAATGTCACTAATAGCCAACAGTTTATTAACTTGGCACAGAAACAAATTATTCTTCTGAAAAATACAAAGAACAATGGATGGGAAATCTGAAATTTCAAACAACATGCTGGAAAATCTCAGCAGGCTCTGCCAGTAGCTGTGGAGAAAGGAAGTTGACTTTTTTGAATCCAATATGATTTTAAAAATCCTCATTGGGCCTAAAAAAAAATTAGCATTCATCTCCTGAGGGTGTTGACCTTCCCCTTTTAAGAAACCATTCTGTCGTTGCAGCCGTTGTTCTTCATCTAAATGGGGTCTGTCTTATACATAAGCTCCATCAACAAGCTATTTGGCAGTGGAGGCACAGTGGCTCAGTGGTTAGCACTGTTGCCTCACAGCACCAGGGTCCTAAGTTCGATTCCAGCCTTGGGTGACTGTCTGTGTGGAGTTTGCACATTCTGCCTGGGTCTGTGTGGGCTTCCTCTGGGTGCTCTGGTTTCCTCCCACAGTCCAAAGCTGTGCAGGTCTGGTGAATTATACTGTTAGGTATATTAGTCAGAGGGAAATGGGTCTGGGCGGGTTACTCTTCGGAGGATCGGTGTGGACTTGTTGGGCCGAAGGGCCTATTTCCACACTGTAGGGAATCTAATCTAATCTAAAAAAGTGAATATGTACTTGGCCATCCTTTGGTATTGTTGCTTCTGACCAGGGAGCATGTGTTTGCAAGGCAAACCTCTGGGCTTCATTTATTTCTGTTCCCCAGCCCAAAAAGGCTGGAGTTGATTTATGTAGGAGAAAGTGAGGACTGCAGATGCTGGAGATCAGAGTCGAGAGTGTGGCGCTTGAAAAACACAGCAGGTCAGGCAGCATCTGAGGAGCAGGAGAGTCTGTTTCAGGCATAAGCCCTTCAGGAATGGCTTCCTGATGAAGGCCTTATGCCCGAGACGTCCATCTCCTGCTCCTCGGATGTTGCTTGACTTGCTGTGCTTTTCCAGCGCCACGCTCTGAAGTTGATTTATGTCCCACCGTCACCTTTGATCAAACTCGCAATGCCCAGTGAGTGAAACTGGACCTGCCTTGAGGTTTTGTTTCGTGTTGTGGATCAGCTTGTTGAGAGAGCAAATAGACCAACGTTGCACAGTTTTTGTTTAAAAACAGGAGAATCTTCCTATTCTCCTCAGCAAACAGACAGTAATCTGATGATTTATCTCCCTTCAGGGGGTCCCTTCAGCGGTCTGGGTGAGGTCGTCCATCGGGAGAGCGTTCCCATGCACACTTTTGCAAGATACTTGTTCAAGGCTCTCCTGCTTCATGACCCTGATCTGGCCTACAAAGTGTCTCTGAGAGCAATGAGGTAGGTGAGACATTTGAGGGAAGCCTGTTTATACTTGCACATAGCTACATGGAAACCTGATGTTTTACCTTGCCTTCTGAGAGCACGTTTCAGCAACGTTTCTAAAGTTGCACAAAGGATCTCTGTAAAGGTCTCGGCCTGGAAACTTTCACAGTTATTTGATTAACCTGTATGGAGGTGGAAAGCACATTTCAATGTGGGCTATGTGCTTTGGATGAGTGCAATGAAGAATTCTTACGGGTGGGGGATTTTGACCAAAATTCTTGCTGCAAAGCCTCATCCCACATCTTGAAGGGGACTGTAGGTACAGGTTGCTTTTTTTTTCTTGAAAACTATCTCCAGTTTGCACGATTGTGCAATTCTTGAGCAGGAAATATGCAGTACATATATATATTGGTCAGTGAGTCACCTCCGATGCACAAACGCGCTCTCTGAAAACGTTGCATGTAAACTAGAACGTTCAGAGAGCAGTGCGTAGTCTGTTTTCAAAAGAGGCCCATGTGACGTGATAGACACCTGTTGTGGTGAGCGACTGTAGTCTCATCAAAAGAATGGGGACTAGAAGCTGGCTGATGAGGTGAGGAAGACTTTTCTCATGGGACGTCACTCTTCTGCTTATCTGTGTGGGTTCCCTTGCTTGGTTGCCTGAGCAAATTCAGTAGCTTTTATGACCTAACAGTGCTCACCACAGACCTAACTAATCAGTCCAGGAGGCTTCCCTCTGAATCACATTTTTCCAGAGAGCTGACACAAATGTAATTTTCTTCCACTTGTTGAGGCGTTCTGCTGTGTGAAAGCTCTCTGGGTTGCGTAGAGGATGTGTGGCACTGAAGCAGGCTCTCTGACCCAAAAGTCCACGCTGCTGACGAATTTCGAAGACTTGGATTGTGATAGGTCACTCTCAACCTTCACATTTTTTTTGTCCCCCTCCACAAAGAGCGAAGGCCTAGCCTGTTTTTCCTTCCCTGATGGGTATAAGCTCTCTCTTCTCGCATTATTGTTGTACTATTTTAGCATCCTTTCCAGTGCCTCTTAAATCCATTCTTTTAAAATGTAATTTAGTGGCCAAAATTGTGTCACTACAGCACTGATTGTAGTGACTCAGTTATCGACGTTAAAATTAAGATAGAAGGGTGGCATCATTGGTGTTAATCACTAAAATGCAGTTTAGAGTCGGTCATAGAGCTGTACCGCATGGAAGCAGACCCTTCGGTCCAACTCGTGCAGGCCGACCAGATATCCTAAAATAATTTAGACCCATTTGCCATCCCTCTAAACCTTTCCCATTCAGATGCCTTTTAAATGTTGTTATTGTACTAGCCTCCATCACTTCCCCTGGCACCACCCTCTCTGTGAAAAAGTCGCCCCTTAGGTCCCTTTGAAATCTTTCCCCATTCACGGTAAACCTGTGCCCCCTAGTTTTGGACTCCCCTAACATGGAAAGAAGATCTTCGCCATTCACCCTATCCACACTCTTCATGATTTCCTAGATCGTTGTTGGGTCACCCCTCCATCTCTGATGCTCCAGGAAGAATAGCCCTAGCCAATTCTGCCCCTCCCTGTGATTTTAGGTCAACATCTGGGCAAACCTCTGGCATGATGAAATGTTGTACTCATGTTACTGCTGTCAGAGGCTCATTGATAATCTGAAGCTGGAACCTTCTGACTTCAGTTGGTACCACTGAACCAAGGGGTGTGCCGTCTTAAGAGTCAGGGCAGATTGGGTTGACGTCCCTTTCCCTCTGCAGTCTTGGACATTACAACCCTAAAGTAGCAGATTAAAGTTACTGAGGGAGTGCTGTGCTGTCAGAAGTGCACCTTTTGAATTGACGTAAGGATCCAAGGCAGGTACTTAAAAATAGAAGCTCTTCCTGGTATCATTGTCAACATTTTGTTGCTGAACCAGCTTCACTAAGATTATCTGGTTTATCATATTTCTGTTTTTGGGAATCTGAATAATTCGGATATAATAGTGGATAATATTTTAAGAGTCCATAATTGCCTCTAAAGTGTTTCAAGTCGTCCTTAGATCTCTGGAGCTGTTGTTTAAATAACCAGGTTATTCCCGGACACCAGTGATCATCTCAGAATTGATTTATGCGTTCTTCAGGTTAAGGACTGGAATTGAATGGAAGTCCTGGGGTTTCTGCTTTTTCATCAGTGCTACTTGCTGGGGTCTATTGGGGTACGTCATCAGTAATTGCATGACCCCATGGGCTATAGTTTGCCAGCACTCAGCCTCTTATAAAAGGAGCAAGGTGTAGATTAATCGGTCCGCACTCACGGAACCTTGTGAGCTGGTGACCGAGAAACAGAAGGGTGCGGAATGGTAGAATATTCGGGTGGGCAGTGTTTGGCATAGCCATTTGGCAGTGATCGAGAGCCGTCCTTGCAGGAAGAAAAGGCAACACTTCCACCATAAGCACAGTTTATAGTCAGAGTGCTTAGGCTGAGGATGCTGTGCTAGCTGTGCTAATCGCAGGTGCTGAATCTGCTTTTTGGCACAGTGCATTGTGACTGTGTTGCATTCAGCGACCATTGGTATGGTATGAAGTGAAACACAGCACGTTCCCTAAACAAGTAGCGTAAAAAGATCATTGCGTCTGGAGTGTACCAATCAACCCATTCATCTGTTCAGTTGCAGGCCTTTGTTCCATAGCTCTTGAAAGCTCTACCCAATCAAAATCTATCAGCCTTGTTTCTTGAAACTTTTAATTGGCTCTGCACATCCACAAAGATGTAGAAAGCGCTCTTGAATTTTTGTGCAAAGTTTGTTTTGTTTTCACATGAAGTGCTCCCTGGCTTTTCTAATTGTTTATAATTTGTTATATTCAGTGATGAGTTGGATTGTGAGCCTACTGTTCAGCATGATGTCCCCATGCTCATTGTTATTTACTGTCCCCTTGCAGGCTGCCAGTGCTGGAGTCGATGGCACCTGCAGGCGATGGCTCTCACCCGCACCTCGTCGCATTAGTGGATCCAAGCCGTTACCCGCGTTGGTTCATCCTTGGGCACCTTGAAACTCAACAGTGCGAGCTAGCATCCACCATGTTGACAGCTGCGAAAGGTAACTCGAGACACCATCGTATCAAAGCAGTTCCGTGTTTGAGTTCCTTGTGGGTCAGGTTCAATAAAACTCCAGTGAGACTAGACAGGAAAGCAGCTCCCAATGACCGGGGGGTCCAGAACCAGGGGGTCACAGTTTAAAGGTCGTTTAGGACTGATGAGGAGAACTGTCTTCACCCTGTCGAATTCCCGGTCATAGTTGAGGTCAGAACATGGAATGTTTTCAAGAAGCAGTTACACATCATGCGTGGGACTAATGGGATCAAAAGAGAAACTGGGGTAACAAGTTGAATGATCAATATGTGAAGATGCCAGCGTTGGACTGAGGTGGACAAAGTCCGAAGTCTCACAACACCAGGAGCGCTCAGAAAGCTTGTGATGCCAAACAAACCCATTGGACTATAACCTGGTGTTGTGTGACTGTGGTCATAATGAATAGCAGAGCCGGCTCAATGGGCTGAATGGCCCGCCTGTTGTTCTAGTTTTCTCTTGAATACTGATCAATCTGTGCCTTACCAGTGGGTGTTCTTCCTTTTTCTGAAGAACAGGATGCCACTTTAAAGTCTAATTTTAACGTGAAGTTTTCTCAAGATGTTTTGGCACGCTCCTACTGAGCTGGGCAGACTCAGTCCACAAAGGAACTTCCTGCGACTGAATTCCTGTAGTCACCAAGGTCCCCATGTTTATTGAAATTCATTTGCTCGATGTAACGATGCAAGAATGCAGTCCTTGCTGCCAGAGCTGATGCTTTTGACATGAATTATTGGCTTCTTTTTGCAATGGAGCCATTTTGGACTCTGACTGTGGCTGCAGACAGCTGCATTGTTTTGCTCCTTTCAAGCTGCTTAGGAAATACTCGCAGTGCCATCTTCAGGACCTGTGTGTTACTGCACAGACCCAATTCTGGCATTCAATTTTTGAAAGCAGTGACCACGTGAAACTAAGAGCTGTGTAGGGTCCGTCTCGTTCACCTGGGTTTAAACAAGTTTCTTCTCAATATTTTCTCAGAACTTTCTCCTCCTAGACTGTGTCTAGGAAAGTTAACTAATGCTTTTTCGCCAAGTTTGAATTTGTACGGTCGCGATCTTGAAGTAAAACCAGAATGCTGCTTTTAGATTAGATTACATTACAGTGTGGAAACAGGCCCTTCAGCCCAACAAGTCCACACCGACCCGCCGAAGCGAAACCCACCCATACCCCTACATTTACCCGTTACCTAACACTACGGGCAATTTAGCATGGCCAATTCACCTGACCCTGGGAGGAAACCCACGCAGACACGGGGAGAACGTGCAAACTCCACACAGTCAGTCGCCTGAGGCGGGAAGTGAACTCGGGTCTCAGGCGCTGTGAGGCAGCAGTGCTAACCACTGTGCCACCGTGCCGCCCTGCTTCTGCCTGTAGAGTTTGTCTGTTTTGTTAATGCTTCATTTGACTGACTTAAACCAACTGAGCTGCATTTTTGAGATTAATTCAATGTACAAAGGACAAGCTCTCAAATTCTGGATGTAATTTGTGAATTAGTTGGAACGCAGTGGTTGCCTTATTCAGAGAGGTTAAACAGGTCGGGCTCGTTTTCACTGGAGCTTGGAAGAGTAACTAGTCTTAAAGGGGGATGTGGAAAGGATGTTTTCCCCTTGTGGGTCAGTTGAGAACTAAGGGGCACTTGGAATCATAGAATCCCCTCAGTGTGGAAAGAGGCCATTTGGCCTGTCAAGTTTGCACTGACCCTCTGAAGAGCATCTCAGCCACACCCACCATTATCCCTGTAACCCTGCATTTCCCATGGCTAATCCACGTAACCTGCACATCTTTGGACTGTGGGAGGAAACCCACACAGACACTGGGCGAATGTGCAAGTTCCACACAGAGTGTCGCCTGAGGGTGGAATCGAATCCGGGCCCCTGGTGCTTTGAGGCAAAAGAGCTAACCACTGAACCACTTCTAATACAAAAAAATTGATGATCCCACTTATTGGACAAAACTTTGGCAAGGTCTGTCTCAGTTGCATAACTTTAGAGCGCTCCACCTCAGCAGGCAGTGGAGGTGCATCTTTGAATATTTTTAAGGTGTAGGTAAATTGATTCCCTTGCTGAACAAGAATCTATGGGTTAGGGATGTCTGGAAATGTGGAATTTGAAACATGAACGCTCAGATCCATGATTTTGTTTCATGGTAGAGCAGGCTCAAGAGACCGAATACCCTATTTCTGCTCCTAGTTCATAGGTTTATGTTTGTATTATCCAGTTATTCAGCTCATAGCAGTAGGCAGAAAACAAACTGCTTCAAAATGACAGCATAAGAAGGATCCCAAGGGCAAACCGGGCTGAGAAGTGAACCATTGGAGTAGTGCTTAATCAGCTGGAAGAATATGAACTCCTAAATAATATCAGAATGATCACTGAAGTTGTTAATGGGCGCGTTCTCCATGCTGAAAGGCTGAAACTCAATTGCCACTGAATGGATCAATGGAAGAAGAACATAAGGCTTTCAGTCAAGGAAGCTGCTAAACAGACTCCTGGTTGGCACTGCTGCCTCACATTGCTAGGGACTCTGGTTCGATTCCAGCCTCGGGTGACTGTCTGTGTGGAGTTTGCACGTTCTCCGTGTCTGCGTGGGTTTCCTCCGGGTGCTCTGGTTTCCTCCCACAGTCCAATGATGTGTAGGTTAGGGTGGATTGGCCATGCTAAATTGCCCATAATGTTCAGAGATGTGTAGGTTAGGTGCATTAGTCAGGGGTAATGTAGAGTAATAGTGTAGGGGAATGGCTCTAGATGCGTTACCTTTTGGAGAGTTGGTATGGACATTTTGGGCCAAATGGCCTGTTTCCACACTGTAGGGATTCTGTTAAGGTTACCCAGCGTCTGACAAGGCCACCCATTGTTGGTACATTCGAAAAGCTTTTTGGGAAGCTCCAACCGCTGTGCCATTACGAGTAGCACCTGAATAATGTGGAGTAGCTGAACCAGCTTACACCATACAGTTTGGTAACTCTGATCACCACACCAACTGTGTGTCAGTTATTCACTTCAGGCTCTCTATTCTGCAATCCCCTTTCTCGTGAATGTGTTTCTCAACCAAACATCCTACCGGAAGACTCCTACTTTTACTGAACTTGCTTTCAAAATGTTTCTGAAATTCACGGTTTCCTGAAAACTGAGCTTATGAAAACACCAGCTGTAATATGTTCTTCCACTTCAGCTTCTCTCACTTTCATGTTCTTTCTTGAAAGTCTACATGTATAATAAGAAATTATATTTTCTTTCCTTTTTTTCATCCTTTCTAAAATAAAAACACTTGTATTTTTCTCAAGTCTGCCCTTGGATTATTGTAGTCTTGCAGCCTTTGTTTGGTTTCTATATTATCTTCAGGTCCTGCTTCCAGGCCAAATGGGGAGTAATTATGAGATCTATATTAATTTGTTAAATGGGAGAGGGGGTGGGTGGGTCAGTCGTTCTATATCTTTTTAAGGTCCTTCCTGTGCCTTGTGATTTCATTATTGTGGAAGAGGACTGGTAACAAGCAGTTCCTGATCTCTTCCAAATGCCACTTAACTGTCTAGGAGAATACTTTGGCTCTGAGCCTTTATCCTTTCATATTCTTGTTTATGTACCGTGTTGCTGATGATTTTAAATCAGTAGCACAGTTCAGCTCGTCATACATCTGACTGAGTGTTCCTGGCCTCCAAGCCATTGTATTTTCCCAAATAAGATGCAAGGTGATCAGGCATCTCTTTCTAGTGTTTAACAACTAACTTGCGTTTATAGATTCTATTTTCACAACTCCACTGATGGGAATTACTTCTGATAAATCATTTAAACCTGTGATAAATGAGCCAGAGGTTGCAGTTCAAACTCCCTTCTGTGCAAGTGTTCTTACTTAGTGTCTCCTTGCTGGTTCGATCAAATAATATTTCCTTTTTGTTGCAGGAGATCCAAAGTGGCTGAGAGTGGTCTTGGAATCCATTCAGCAGAACATTCATTCTCCATCACTCATATACAAGCTAGCGCAGGATGCTTGCAAAACAGCTACGCCACCAAATTCTGCACCTGACATTACACTCCTCAATGTATCCCTGGAGCTAGGCTTACAGGTGGGTCTGCTTTAATATTATTGTCTCTGCCTCCGTTCGCTGTCAATTCAACATTTATGGAAAAAAAATTCTCACCCATTTTATCCTCCATTTAATTCCTACTGTCGAACTACATGTAGAATTGACAGATTATTTCCCATTATCCTAAGAGCTTACAATTTTATAGTGCCATTCATTTGGTAAAACATCTAGAGGCATTTCATAGCATTGTATCAGAGAATCCCTAGAGTGTGGAAACAGGCCCTTCTGCCCAAAAAGTCCACACTGACCCTCTGAAGAGTAACCCATCCAGATCCATTCCCCCACCCTATTATGCTGTATTTACCCCTGACCCCTATTATGCTGTATTTACCCCTGACTAATTGCACCTAACCTACACATCCCCTAACACAATGGGCAATGTAGCATGGCCAATTCACCCTAACCTGAACATCTTGGACTGTGGGAGGAAACCCGAGCACCTGGAGGAAACCCCCACAGACATGGGGAGAATGTGTAAACTCCATGCACACAGTCTCCTGAGGCTGGAATTGAACCCGGGACCCTGGTGCTGTGAGGCAGCAGTGCTAACCACTGAGCCACCGTGCCGCACTTAACAGCAGCATTCTGTTGAAGTGTGCAGCATTTGGCCCAAATCCCCGTAGGATACTAGAATAGATGACTAAAGGCAGGAGTTGCAGGAAAGGAATTCCAGAGCTCGGGGCTGTCGAAGGATCCATACCCACAAGGTGAGGCACTTGAAATTGGGATTACTCGTGAGGCTGGAATTGGTGGAGTGCAGAGGTCTGAGTTGTGGCGGAGGCTATGGAGATGAGTTGGGTGAGGTCAGGGGAGGAATTGGAAATCCAGGCTGAAAATACTAGAATGGCAGTACAGTCTTGATGGGCTGAAGGGCTTCCCCTCTACTGAATGATTCTACGAAAATAGTCAGTGTGCGCGACCTATGGGTAAATGGACTAGAGTTTTGGATGAGCCCCATTGTGTTGAATGTAAGGTGGAAACCGATTTGGGAGAGCCTTGGAATGATTGAATCTGGAGGTTAGAAATGATTACTGTAATAACCCCATGTGCCCTATCTTCACATTGGAAAGGATTTGCCAATATAAAGCAATAAAAACTCAAGGTTTAATTTGAAGGGATGGAGAGATCACTGAGACTTCTACCATAGGTTGATTTCTTGTAGCTGTGATCGATGCCCAAACTACTTGCCTGCATTTACTGTCCTGCTGTGATTGTGTCAAGTCCAGAAGGAAAGCGGTTTTTCTTTTTTGGAAACCCTGCTAGCAGCACCAACTTGGAGCTCCTTGCACCATCTAGGTTGTGTGTGTGTTCATTTCCAGTCTTAACTTATGGCCTGTTGTATACTTGTAATTTGAGGATCTTCCAAGCACTGTGTAGAGCAGTACTGAGTTGGAGTGAACTTGAAACACATCAAGACCCAGTATTTGTATTGTGTGTTTCAAACCCTCTAGGTTGTTGTGGGGAATATGCAAAGTGCACCAAATTTGTTGGTATGGCAAGCAGTCTAGTGCTGTCTGTCAGAATGAGGGCATGATGTTCTCCATTTAAACCCTGAGCCCTGCCTGTCTCCTCTGCATGTGGCATTATTTTCTGAGGATTTCCTGGCACTCTTGTCATATTCTCCATAATGCAGTTGAACGTATCACTCAGTAGTGAAGCAGTCCGCTTGAGGAATTGGATTTTGTCTGTACATGTTAACTTGCTCGTTGTGCATTCATATCCCGCGCTCCCTCGTCCCTAGTTGTTTGTTTAAGGTTCAGTGGCATGCGTGCAGTTTATTGTAGAAGTCTTGTTCAACTCTTTCTTCTCCGCTGTGTGATCTGCCGTGAAGGCCGTTTTGCCAGAGTTGAGCCGCTGTGCTATGCTGTGCTGTGCTCTGTGGCAAATCTTTCCTGGTTGTGGTAACTACCCTCTGTGCAATGCACCCAGCATTACAAAAGGCTGACATTCGTGGAACTGAATGAAGTCTTCTCTAGAAAGTCTGCCTGTAACGTTTAAATTATCAGAACTCTCATTAATGCCTCCTTACTGTACCTTGACCGTTGAACGTCCTTCCTGCCTACAGGTAATGAGAATGACGCTGTCAACTATGAACTGGCGACGTCGTGAGATGGTCCGTTGGTTGGTGAGCTGTGCTACGGAAGTTGGTAAGTGACAGGTTTTTTTTATTGTAACATTCTTAAATGGGATGCAGGTATGATTGGCAAGGCCAGCAATTATTATACATTCCTAACTGCCCTTGAACTGAGACTTGATAAGCCATTTCAGCTGGCAGCTAAGTGAACCACAAATGGGCAGCACGGTGGCTCAGTGGTTAGCACTGCTGCCTCTTAGCGCCAGGGACCCAGGTTCGATTCCACCCTCGGGCGACTGTCTCTGTGAAGAGTTTGCACGTTCTCCCCGTGTCTGGGTGGGTTTCTTCCGGGTGCTCCAGTTTCCTCCCACAGCCCAAAGATGTGCAGGCTAGGGTGGATTGGCCGTGCTGCATTGCCCCATAGTGTCCAGGAATGTGCAGACCAGGTGGGTTAGCCATGGGGAATGCAGGGTTACCAGGGATCGGGTGGGGCACCGGATCTGGATCTGGCTGGGGTGCCCCTTGAAAGGTCGATGCAGACCCAATGGGCGAAATGACATCTTTCTGCATGTGGGGATTGTATAGTTCTAAGTACATTGCTGAGAGTCTGGAATCACATGTTGGCCAGACCAGGTAATGATGGCAGATTTCCTTCCTTAAAGGGCATTAGTAAACCAGATGGGTTTTTATGCAAATTCAATGATAATCTCATTGATAGGGGCACAAAACTAAATTTAAATTTTTTTCCCCCAACTTTAAATTCTGCCAGCTGCCAGAGAGATTTGAATCTGTGTCCAGAGCATTCGCCTTAACTCCTAAATTGCTAGTCAAGTGATAATACTACACCACCATTTCTCCTGCACACTCTTTATTCTCTCACTGAGGCCCAGACCCATAGTCACTGCTTCTCCATTGGTAATTTGTGTAGCCTCAATTCAGGCTGTGTAGTTCAACTAACGTGTACGTCACATAAAGCACTGGGTCTGCTGTGCTGTGCTGTGCTGGGCATACAGTCCCAGTCTACATCAAGAGGCCTTGGCTTATGTTTATAGATGAAACCCAGGGATATTGTAATTAATTGTGACACTGGCCCACCAGAGGCCACCCACATCTAAACTGGGGGGGTGGGGGGGGGCCTTCATGTTCTTCCTCCAAGACAGATTCTACTCTGAACCTAGTGTTGGCCGCACTCCCGTGGCTCTGAGCAAGATTGGTGTCAGTTCCACTTATGTTGCAGAAACATTGCACGTCTGTTGCTTCCAGTGCAGTACTAAGGCTGTCTCCTTCATCATCGTTCTGATGAGACTTTTTAAATCTCTCTGGTGGATACACTTGTTAGACTTATTTATCACCTCCCCCATCACTTCATTTTATGATCTTATTTCACCGGGATCTTGCTGGTGTAAGATTGGCTGGCTTGATTCCTATCAATTACTTATTTATCTCATTTATTTCGATGATCTTTAATGCCTAACTTTTTTATTTCGTAACTTTTCTAAGTTTCCTTTACTGAAGAATCTGTACCTTTGAGCCCAAGATGGTGCCCTGTAAGTGGCGACTTGTAAGCTTTTTGCTGTACTCATGGTGACAACAAAACTCCTGCTAACATCAGAAGTGGTTTGTTGGCCATAAATGGGGATGCCTTGAGGTTATGCACAACACAGTATAAATGCAAACTGTTAATTTTGTAGACTTTTTTGCTTTGCTAGCAATCGCAACCTGTCATCTTGTACTGCTTGTTAAGGAGTGTTTCTCTTGCATCTTGCAGGTGTTTGTGCCTTGATGAATATAATGCAGAATTGGTATTCTCTCTTCACTCCAACTGAAGCCACTACAATAGTAGCTGCCACAGTGACCTCTCATGCCACTGTTCTGCGCTTGAATTTGGACTATACCCAACGCGAGGAGCTGGACAGTTGTGCACGGACACTTGCACTCCAGTGTACAATGAAGGACCCTCAGAATTGCGCACTGTCAGCGCTGACACTGTGCGAAAAGAACCACGTAGCCTTTGAAACCGCGTACCAGATTGTCCTGGACTCTGCCTCCACAGGTATGAGCTACTCGCACTTGTTCACCATCGCCCGGTACATGGAGCACAGGGGCTTCCCGATCCGCGCCTACAAGATGGCCAGCCTGGCCCTGTCCCACCTCAACGTCGCCTACAATCAGGACACCCACACGGCCATCAACGACGTCCTGTGGGCCTGCTCGCTGAGCCACTCGCTGGGCAAGAACGAGCTGGCCGCCATCGTGCCGCTGGTCATCAAGAGCGTCCAGTGCGCACCCGTGCTGTCGGACATCCTGAGGAGGTGGACCATGTCCGCCCCGGGCTTGGCTGGCGTTCCTGGCCGCAGGAATTCCGGGAAGCTCATGTCGACGGAGAAGGCCCCGCTCTGCCAGCTGCTCAACGCGACGATCGATGCATACATCAGCACCACGCACTCTCGCCTGACCCACATCAGCCCCCGCCATTACAGCGAGTTCATCGAATTCCTCAGCAAAGCCCGGGAGACCTTCCTGATGGCTCAGGACGGGCACATTCAGTTTACACAGTTCATAGACAACCTCAAACAAACCTATAAAGGCAAGAAAAAGCTTATGATGCTGGTTCGAGAACGCTTTGGCTGAAGTTCAGGATTCCACCCTGGCCCAAGTCTTCCTACGTTGCAGTTGAAGTCCTTTTTATCTTTTTTTTTTAATTTCCAAAAAAAAAGCGAGAAAGAGGCATAAACCCACCTAGTCATTCCACGTGCATCAGTATTCCTGCGGCTGAGAAGCAGGGACTTGGCCCGCCCCCTCCTAGACACCCGGCTGTTCGGTCCAAAGGATCTGCCGAGGCTGGATCAAGGTCCCACTGGTGATGGAGAGTTGGGGGATAGTGCTGGCAGAGAGACGTGGGAGCCACCAGTGTTTAAAAGGGGTCGAACTGGCAGGCGATGAGTCGGTCACCCTGGCTGAGAGTCTCCAGTCGTTTCATAGATCTGAGTGTTAGTTGTCTGTTCTGTGAAGCAGTTGTTTACTAATAGAAAGTGTTCCATTGCAGTACCTGGCATACATCGAGTGAGGGAAGCTTTTTGGGGTGGGGGGGGGGGGGGAAGAGAGGGAGAAGAGATGCACAGAGTGTATACTCCCCACCTAAGGATTTGCAAGAGTGTTTAAACCTATCTTTTGTCACCCCCCCCC
>NC_057717.1:97628582-97639517 GCF_004010195.1 Chiloscyllium plagiosum | reverse complement strand
CTCTCTCTTCTTCCCCCCCCCTCCACTCTCTCTCTCTCTGCCTGCCATTGGAAGGGCTTTGACACATCCCTGGTGCACCTGCCTTGACCACGTCCTGGAGCGGGACACAACCCAGTACCGCACTGAAATATTAGCCTGGTCTGGAACTGCGATTCGTTTCTTCATTCTGCCACTTGGCTGAAAGTCAGTGGAGGAGCTTAGTCAAACTGAGCTCACCTCTGCTTCCCTGTTTTCCTTCTGTCCCTCCCAACCAATCATAGTATCAACTACTCTGATTTAATTGTTATTTCCACTGAAGTTGGGTTGTTGGTTTAGCTGTCTGTGGGCACGGGTGGTAGAAAATCCAGGCTTAAACATTTTACAACCTTGAGTCGTCAATCTTTGCCTTTTTGTATATACAACAAACACTGTGTTAGAGAAACAGCAGGTGTCGCAGCATCTGTAGAGAGAAAACAGTTTAATGCCCATCAGAACTGAGTCACTGCACTCCACGTTAACTCGTTTTCTCTGTACATGTGCTGCAGACCAATGTAACTTTAGTTTTCGTCTGTCTCTGTCCTTCTCTGTCTGTCTGTGTGTTTATTTTATTCAGTAATTCCATGGAATTTTTTAGTGTTACCAACGCTCATCACTTTCAGCTAAATCGATAACGGTTTCTCCCAAATGCCTATATTCCCAGCACAGGCTGCCTCCAAACCACAGGGCACAGGTTAGTTGTCCTGCCCGTGGCAGGGAAGTGTTGGTATCCTGGACGTGATTTTATCAATGCACATCACTTTTTTGTGAGTTAGTTACTAGTTGCAACTAAGTGTTGGGAGGTCTAGTTCAAACTCTTTATGAAGCCTGCTCTCGAGTATGTGCTCGCCTTATGTAGAGTCGCTCTCCGTTGTCGTTCAGTTTTGACCAAACCAGGGGATTTCACTGCACTATTCAATCATTTGGACTGTATGCGCAGCATGTTGTTCACATTCTTGAGTGTTTACCTCCAAATTCAACCTTAATCATGGGGGTAGCTGCGTTTCTACATCATACATCATCTGAGCTGGGACTGTGGTAATGACTGCGTTCAGTGTTGTAAGGTAAGAACAAGCGAAGGTTATAAGTTGCAATGCTTCTCCCATCAGAATTTTCAGAATCCTCTCCGCTCACGAATGCACGGCCCTGGGAGCCAGATGCCTTTAACGTTTTGGGGGATGTGGTGTTGTCAGCTGCCACCTTGTGGCTCTAAGTAATTGTTGCGCGCAGAGAATTTACTAGCCGTTCCTAATTGCCTAGAATTACACACACAGTCGTAGAGATGTTCAGCACGGAAACAGACCTTTCGGTCTAACTCGTCCATGCTGACCAGATATCCGAAACTAATCTAGTCCCATTTGCCAGCATTTGGCCCATTGTCCCTCTAAACCCTTTCTCTTCACGTACACATCCAGATGCCTTTGAAATGTTGCAATTGTACCAGCCTCCACCACTTGCTCTCCTAGCTCATTCCATACACGTACCATCCTCTGCATTAAAAAGTTGCCCCTTAGGTCCCTTTTTAAATGTTTCCCCCCCTCACCCTAAACCTATGCCCTCTAGTTATGGATTCCCCCACCCCAGGGAAAAGACTTTGTCTGTTTACCTTATTGACACCCCTCATGATTTTATAAACCTCTATAAGGTCACCCCTCACCTCTGACGCTGCAGGGAAAACAGCCCCAGCCTATTCAACCTCTCCCTAGAGTTCCAACCTTGGCAACATCCTTGTGAATCTTTTAAGCTCTTTCAAGTTTCACAACATCCTTCCTATAGCAGGGACACCAGAATTGCGCAAACTATTCCAAAAGTCTAAATAATGTCCCGTACCAACATGACCTTCCAACTCCTATACTGCAATTCCTGCACTCCAAGGTCTCTTTGTTCAGCAACACTCCATTGAAGTGTATAAGTCCTGCCCTGACTTGCCTTTCCAAAATGCACCTCACATTTACCTAAATTAAGCTCCATCTGCCACTCCTTGGCCCATTGGCCCCATCTGATCACGTTCCTGTTGTATTTTGAAGTAACCTTTTTCATTGTCCACTACACCTCCAATTTTGAAAACTTAGTAACTATACCTCCTATGTTCAAATCCAAATCATTTAGATAAATGACCAAATGCAGTGGACTCGGCGTCAATCACAGGCCTCCAGTTTAAACAGCAACCCTCCATCTTCCATCGTTGAGCCAGTTCTGTATCCAAATCGCTAGTTCTCCCTGTATTCCACGTGATCTAAACTTGCTAACTCGTCCCCCATGAGGAACCTTGTCAAACATCTGACTGAGGTCCACATAGATCAAGTCCACCACTCTGCCCTCCTCAGTCCCCTTGGTTACTACTACAAAACAAAACTCAATCAAGTTAATGAGGCATGATTTCCCAAGCACAAAGCCTTATTGACTATCCCTGATTAGTTCCTTGCCTTTCCAAATACATGTAAATCCTGTCCCTCAGGATTCCCTCCAACAACTTGCCCGCTACTGGTACAGACTTGTTACGACACGGGGTAGGTAAACTCTTCCTGCTTAATTTAAAATCAGCAACACAAGATTTATCCCATCCAGTAATTTGTAAAAATTACAGTGGCCAAGAACTAAAGTCAAAATTAACCATTTTATTTTTTAAAGTATAACTGAGAATAATGAACTAACAACTATATATAAGTCTGAATGCCTTGCATTTGATTGAATGGTGTCCAATCCCCAGTGACTGCTCCGTGAAACATACAGGTCTTGTTGGTGTGACACCTCCCGGCTAACGACTAACACCCACTTAGCATTCAACATTATCTTTCTACTAATGGGATACTCACCATTTTGAGATTTCTAGTTTTTTTTTAGTCAACCTCATAGACTTGTGCAGTATGGAAACAGACCATTCAGTCCAACACTGCCATGCTAACCAGATATCCTGAATTCATCTAGTCCTATTTGCTAGTACTTGGCCCATATCCCTCTATAATCTTCCTATTCATTTACCCATCCCGGTGCCTTTTAAATGTTGAAATTGTACCAGCCTCCATTACTTCCTCTGGCAGCTCATTCCATACATGCACCACCCTCTGTGTGGAAAAAGCTACCCCTTAGGTCCTTTCTAAATTATTTCCCCTCTCACCCTAAACCTTTGCCCTCGAGTTCTGGACTCCCCCCAACCCAGGAAAAAGACCTCTAACCTATCACCTTTCTCTCCATCCAACTATTGCGCTCTCAGCTACCTTCTCCCCCCCCCCCCCCCCAACCACTCCAGGTCCACCTCCCTCCCATTTATCTCTCCATCCCCAAGGATCCCAGATGCATTCCAGATGAAGAGCTTTTAACTGAAACGTTGATTTTTCTGCACAGATGTTGCCTGACCTGCTGTGCTTTTGCAGCACCACACTCTTGACTCTATAATCTCCAGCATCTGCAGTACTCCCTTTCACCCAGGGAAAAGACCTTGCCTATTCACTGTATCAATGCCCCTCATGATTTTATAAAACTCTAAGGTCACCCTCCGCCTCAGACGCTCCAGGGAAAACAGCCCCAGCCTGTAGCTCAAAACCTCTGATCCTGGTAAATCCTTTGAAGTTTAGTGGCATCTGTTCAGAAATTATTACAGGAATAGTCGGGACTTGAATCCAGTTCACTTGTCTCAAGGGTAGGGACATTACCACCACACCGCAATAGAACAGCAGGCAGCACGGTGGATCAATGGTCAGCACTGCTGCCTCACAGCACCAGGGTCCCTGGTTCGATTCCAGCCTCGGGCAACTGTCGGTGTGGAGTTTGTGCACACTCCCTGTGCCTGCGAGGGTTTCCTCCCAGAATCTAAAGATGTGCAGGTTAGGTGAATTGCCCATTGTGTAAGTTGCATTAGTTAGAAGGAAATGGGTCTGAGTGGGTTACTCTTCGGAGGGTCGGTGTGGACTGGTTGGGCCAAAAACCCTGTTTCCACACTTGTAGAGAATCTAATCTAATTAACTGACTTTGACTCAGTGGTGGCGTATCTCGCCTGTATCTGAGGGAGGCCTGTTGAAGTATTTTGAGACCTGTTATCCTGAGCCTTCACTCATGGGAAATCTGAGTGCTGAATATTTATGTCGTTAAATATTTGGTGTTTTGGTCCTTTGTTTCTCCCTCGTGTGCTCTCTGATCGCCTTGTTGTTGTCTCCAGCCTCTATAGTTCTTTTAACTAAACCAAAAAACATCCACATAAAAGTTGTGTTGGGCGTTTTGAGTGTTATGAAACCCTATATTTGAACGGTGCCTTTTAATGTACAGATGAAGTGCCTCAGAAGAGAAAAAAAAAAATGGATTCCACAGAGGGAAAAGGCTCAACACAGAAATTGTACAAGAGGGGCTCAAGAATTTTTGAGAAATTGGAATTTGAGACCAAAATGAGTGCCAAAGTTGGGACAGAAACTGTGGGTGGGGGGTGGGGATGCAAGCATTTTTTTTAATCCCTTCATGGGATGAGGGTGTTACTAGCTAGCCCAGTATTAATTACTCATCCAGAACTGCCCAGAGGGCAGTTAAGTGTCACCCACATTAGTTGTGTTTTTGGAGTCAAGTGTAGGCCAGACCAGGTGACTATGGCAACTTCCTTCCCTCAACGGTATTGACTGATTGAGATGGACTCTGGTCATCATTAGAGTCCCACTGCCAGATACTTGCTGAATTCAAATTCGACAGTCTGCTGTGGTGGGATAGAACCTGGGGTCCCAGACCTGGGTCTCTGGGATTGATTGTCTAGTCATTAATAGCACTACGCCTGGGAATGTTAAGTGAGGTGTGAGTGCTTAAAAACAATGGGAAGGGATGGGATTGTGGATGGATTAAAATCGCAAAATATTTCAAACGTTTCTTTGGGGAACTTGGAAGTGAGGGTAGGCCGTGGAGAGAGGTTTATATATTTCAGATATCAGATACAGGTGATGCTGTCAAAGTTAGCATTTGTTACGCATCCTTAATCACCCTCTCAAGGGTAAGCAGCAAGACAATCACTGAGCCCATGTTATCTGAGTGATAAGCAATTGGCAAACATTTGGAACGTGTACAGCTGCAGGTACTAGAAGCTCTGGATTTTAGCAGCAATGTCTGACCCTGCTCATTACACTCACTCAATGAGTTGCATTGGTCTCCCTGTGCAAGTGGTTACACATCTTTCCTCTCCCCGCCTCACTCCCAACTCTGCCTTTGGTATTGAGGTGTTTACCGTGGATGCTTTTGAGGGGAAGCATGTACGGGAGACCGGAATATGTTGGAGTCAACTGTGGGAGCGTGAACATCGCTTAGACGTTCAGGGTCAAAGATGAACAGTTTCCTTGCTCTGCCTTCTATTGTTCAGGGTCCAATCTCTTCCAATCTTGTACTTCCTCCTGCGTTCCCATTCTTCAGTTGTCTGATTCTGTTGTATACCTCCGTTCTCTCTCCACAGCATCTTCAATAAGCAGTTTCAATTGTCTTAACCCAAGCTTTGAAATTGTCCCAACTCCCACCTATCTACAGGCATCCAAGCCTCAGAGTTGCAGAGCATGGAAACCAGTCCATGCTGACCATGTTCCCAAACTAACCTAGTCCCACCTGCCTGCTTCCTGGCCCATACCCTTCAAAACCTTTACTATCCATGTACTTATCCAAATGTCTTTTAAACATTGTAACAGAGTACATTCTCCACGTCCTCAGGAAGTTCATTCCACACGTGAACACCACAAAAACAAAAAATAGCCCTTTTTTTTTAAAAGCGCTCTCCTCAAAAATATGCTTCCTAGTCATAGTCATACCCAATCTAGTCCCACCTGCCAGCACTTGGCCCATATCCCTCCAAACCCTTCCTATTCATATACCCATTCAGATGCCTTTTAAATGTTACAATTGTACCAGCCTCCACCATTTCCTCTGGCAGCTCATTCCATACACTCACCACCCTCTGCATGCCCCTTAGGTCTCTTTTGTATCTGTCCCCTCTCCCCGTAAACCTATGCCCTCTAGTTCTTGACTCCCCCACCCCAGGGAAAAGCCCTTGTCTATTTATCCTATCCATGCCCCTCATTTTATAAACCTCTATAAGGTCACCCCTCAGCCTCCGATGCTCCAGGGAAAATAGCCCCAGCCTATTCAGCCTCTCCCAATAGCTCAAATCCTCCAACCCTGGCAACATCCTTGTAAATCTTTTCTGAGCCCCTTCAGGTTTCACAACATCCTTCCGATAGGAGGGAGAGCAGAATTACACGCAATATTCCAACAGTGGCGTAACCAATATCCTGTACAGCCGCAACATGACCTCCCAACTCCTGCACTGACCGATAAAGAAAAGCATACCAAACGCCGCCTTCACTATCCTATTTACCTGCGACTCCACTTTCAGGGAGCTATGAACCTGCACTCCAAGGTCTCTCTGCTCAGCAACACTCTCTATGACCTTACCATTAAGTCCTGCTAAGATTTGCTTTCCCAAAATGAAGCACCTCATGTTTATCCAAATCCTTGAAATCTCCCCCATCCTAGGGAAAAGTCTTTTGCTATTCACCTTCTCCAAACCCGTCATGATTTCATAAACCTCCATAAATTGCCTGTCAGCCTTCTACAATCCAATGAAACAAGTCTCAACCTATCCAGTTGTTCATTATAACTCAAACCTTCCATACCTGCCAACATGCTGGTAAATCTTTTCTGAACTGTCTCCAGCTTGATAGTATCCTTCCTATAACTGGCTGACCCGTACATGGCACAGTACTCCAGGAGAGACCTCAGGAATGGCCGAGGAGAAAGTAAGGACTGCAGATGTTGGAGATCAGAGTCGAGAATCTGGTGCTGGAAAGCACAGCAGGTCAGGCAGCATCCGAGGAGCAGGAGAATCGATGTTTCAGGCATAAACCCTTAATCAAGAATGAAGCTTTTGGGCTGGAGGGGGCTGAGAGATAAAGGGGAGGGGGGTGGGGTGGGGGAAGGTAGCTGAGAAAGCGATAGATCAGAGAGGGGAGTGATGGGCAGGTCAGGAATGCTTTCCTTCATTGGTCAGACTATTGAGTACAGGAGTTGGGAGATCATGTTATGGCTGTACAGGATATTGGTTAGGCCACTGTTGGAATATTGTGTGCAATTCTGGTCTCTTTCCTATTGGAAAGATGTGAAAGCTGAAGAGTTGGAGGATTTGAGCTGTAGGGAGAGCTTATAGGCTGTTTACTCTGGAGACTTGGGACTGGAATAATGTGGGAGGAGGGGAAATGAGGAAACTGGTGAGATCCACATCGATCCCATGTGCTTGCAGGGTCCCAAGGTGGAATATGAGGTGTTTCTCCTCCAGATGTTGGGTGGTAACAGATTGGCAGTGGAGGAAGCCCAGGACCTGCATGTCCTTGATGGAGTGGGTGGGGGAGTTGAAGTGTTCAGCCACGGGCCAGTGGGGTTGGTGGGTGCAGGTGTCCCACCGATGTTCTCTGAAACAATCAGTAAGTAGGCGTCCTGTCTCCCTGATGTTGAGGAGACCACATTGGGTTCAACGAATGCAGTAGATGACATTGGTCAAGGTACAGATGAATTCTGTCGGATGTGGAAGGATCATGAATATCCTGCACAGATCGTTCTGGTATGGCATGTGTTTCATCAATACAAATTGACTATAACGCGATTGATGAATTGTGGACACTGTTTGGATAACATGAACTTTCTGCTCCACGGGTACGGCAATTTTCTATAGTGGTCTTCTACAGTGCCATTTTCCATAGTGGGTTGCCGGTGCACAATTTTCTATAGAGTAGGGTTGTAGAAGAATGCCCTCTCCAAACTCAACATGACTTCCCAAGGCTTGTACTCAAAAGACTGAGCAATGAAGGCAAGTATGCTAAATGCTGCCTTATCCATCCTCTGGTTCAAACAAAGAATTATGGACCTGCACCCCTAGGTCCCTCTGTTCTACAACAATACCCAAGGCCCTACCATTAATTGTATAAGCCCTACCCTTGTTTGTTATCCCAAAATGCAATACCCCTCGTTTATCTCCATCTGCCAGTTTTGCTGTCGCCATTGTCATCAATTGCGATTTCAGTCCTCTCTCCTGCCCAGACGAGATAACTATAGCCATTCAGCTCAGGTCACAGTGCTAATGCTTTAAGGGGTGCAGTGGTATTGTCCATATTTCTGAGAGGAGATCACCTCAGTTCCAATGCCATAGAGTATGAATCATAGAATCCCTTCAGTATGGAGGGGCCAACAAGTCCACACCAACCCTCTGAGAGTATTCCACCCAGACCCTTCTTTCCCCCCCACCCTATTACTCTACATTTATCCCTCACTAATGCACCTAGCTTGAACATCCCTGAACACTCCAGGCAATTTAGCATGGACCAATCCACCCTAACTCATACATTTTCAAATTGTGGGGGGGAACTGGAGCACCTGGAGGAAACCCACGCAGACAGGGAATGTATAAACTCTGCACAGACAGTCACCTGAGGCTACAATTGAACCTGGGTCCCTGGCGCTGTGTGTTAACGACTGTGCCGCCACACCTGAAGGTTGATATAGAGTCATAGAGATTGTACAGCATGGAAACAGACCCTTTGGTCCAACAAGTCCACACTGACCCTCCGAAGAGCGACCCACCCAGACCCATTCCCCCTGACTAATGCACCTAGCGCTACGGGCAATTTAGCACGGCCAATTCACCTGACCTGCACATCTTTGGAATGTGGGAGGAAAGTCTTTCCCCCTCACCCTCAACCTATGCCCTCTAGTTCTGGACTCCCCGAGCCCAGGAAAAATTCTATTTACCCTATTCATGCCCCTCATAATTTTGTAAACCTCTATAAGGGTCACCCCTCTGCCTCTGACGCTCCAGGGAAAACAGCCCCAGCCTGTTCAGCCTCTCTCTACAAAGAAAATAGTCAAAATCTTTTACTAATGTTTTTGAACCCCATCTCCTTTCAAATTGAGTTTAAAAATCCAACAACTGGAGAACTTCGTAAAGGATTCTGATTGTTGTAAGTGAGAGATGCCACCAGAGGGCGATGGAATCAAGGAGGTAAATTCAAAAGATTGTCCAAACCTGACCGTATGGCCCTCCAGCTGTGACTGAGACCACGCTCTGTTTTCCAGCATCCTGCTGTGATCATCCATCTTACTTCCTGAAGCTAAATGTTAAAAAAAATTTGAGAAATTGTTCCATAGCCTTCTGCAGATATAGCCTCCCACTATGTCGTAAATCAGGAGACGGACACTTTAAAGAAAAACTTTGAGACTTGGCAGAAAAGTCATGAGTTTCTATTTAAAGCTGTAGACAGGGATGATTCATAAAGCTCATTTTGGTGCCAATTTAATCTCCATTAGGTCAGAGCAGTTTACAACAATTACAGAGCTAGTCCTGAAAATGTTTTGGATGAATTTATTTTTGAAAGACTTAGGCTCTTACAGAATGGAAACACACCCTTCGATCTAACTTGTGCAGTTTCCCAACTAGACCAGTCCCTTTATCCCTGTGTATGGCCCATAACCCTCTAAACCTTTTCCTATCCATGTCCCTGTCCAAATGTCTTTTAAATGTAACTGTACCTGCATCCACCGCTTCCTCCGGCAGTTCGTTCCACATGCACACCACCCTCTGTGTTTAAAACGTTGCCCTTCAGGTCCACTGTAAGACTCTCCCACCCCCAACCCTAAGCCGATGCCCGCTAGTTTTGAACTCCCCCACCCCAGGGAAAAGACCTTTTGCCATTCACCCTATCCATGATTTTATAAACCTCTAGAAGATCACCTCTCAAACTCCCACCCCTCAAAAAAAACCCAGCTGTTCCAACCTCTCCTTATAACTCAAGCATTGAGTCCCAGCTGAGTCCCTTGTAAATTTTCCCTGAAAAGTCTCTCTAGTAATATCCTTCCTGTACCAGTGCACCCAAAACTGCACACAGGACTCCAAAAGTGGCCTCACCAACATCCTGTACAACTGCAATATGACATCCCAACTCCTGTACTCGATATTCTGAGCAATGAAGGTGAGTATGCCAAATGACCTCTTCACCCTATCTACCTGTGATGCAACCTGCAACCACGGTAGCACAGTGGTTAGCACTGCTGCTTCACAGCGTCAGAGATCTGGGTTCAATTCCCACCTCGGGCAACCGTCTGTGTGGAGTTTGCACATTCACCCTGTGTCATTTAGGTCAGAGAGGAAGAGAAACTTTCTCACCCAGAGATTGGTGGCTGTGTGGAATGCTCTGCCCCAGAAGGCAGTGGAGGCCCAGTCTCTGGATTCATTTAAGAAAGAGTTGGATAGAGCTCTCCAGGATAGTGGAATCAAGGGTTATGGGGATAAGGCAGGAACAGGATACTGATTAAGGATGATCAGCCATGATCATAATGAATGGTGGTGCAGGCTCGAAGGGCTGAATGGCCTACTCCTGCACCTATTGTCTATTGTCAGAGTGGGTTTCCTCTGGGTGCTTTGGTTTCCTCCCACAGTCCAAACTTGTGCAGGTCAGGTGAATTAGCTGTGCTAAATTGCCTGTAGTGTTAGGTGAAGGGGTAAATGTAGCAGAATGGGTCTGGGTGGGTTACTCTTCGGAGAGCCTGTTTCCACACTGTAAGTAATCTAATCAATTAGGTCCCCTTGTCTCTCTGTTTAATAACACCTATTGAGTCCTGCATTGTTTAAATCTAAATACTGTAGGATGAAATAGTTCTCTTATGGAATGAAACCTAAACTGCATAATCTAATACATTAAAAAGAAACTTATACAATATTGTGCTTTTCATAAGTACCAGCTATCTGTAAGTACTTTGCACTGAAAGCAGCTATTTTTGACAGCTTCCTAGTAAGTTTTCCTAACTGCATCTCCAATCCAATCAACTGTTCCTATAATGTCCATGACTGGAACTGTATGTGTTGCATGCACTGTTCTTGTAAAAAAGAAACGCTGTTCTATGTACTCTGGCACTTCCCAG
>NC_057717.1:97565170-97627920 GCF_004010195.1 Chiloscyllium plagiosum | reverse complement strand
TCTGTCCGTGTGTGTGACCTTGTACCCTCACACTTTGGTCGGAGGAGACAGACAGAAAAATTGACTTCTGCCATTGAACACAGACCTCACCACTGTCACATCGTCCCAGTAAAACGCATCAAAGATCTGCAGTCACGGGCAATCTGAAACAACGACAAAAATTGGCAGAGCAGCTCTGGTCTGGTATCGTCTACAGAGAGTCCAATCTTCCAGCAGAGTTTAGTTTCTACTCCAGTAGCCCTTCCAAACCAATCAATGTTGACTTCATCTTTCATTACATTCCATGATTGCTCATGTCAAAAACAGAAGTTAACTTGGTAAGATATTGCCTCAAGTAATTGGATGGTCTGGCTTGATTTTCACACTGAAGTCTTGAACCCATGACACCTGGATTCTGAGTTATGAATACTACCCACAGATTCACCGTCGCCTGTGTAAATACTCTCTAGGTTTGAGTTTGTCAGAATATGACGATGCTGATTAAGTTAATACAAGAGTACGATTGCCAGGCTGTTAACCCACTGCAGGTAGTTCTACTGTAGCATGCGTTTCATCAGTGCAAATTGGCTATAACCATGACTGATGAATTGTGCAGGTTGTTTACATAACAAACTTTCTGCTGAATGGGTATAGCGGGTTTTCCATAGTGTGATTTTCTCCAGCGTGATGTTGCAGAGGAACACAACGGTTGCATTACAGCAGAGCCAACCTGTACTGAGTGCTGCACAGTCAGATGTGCTTTCTTTCAGATGAACTATTAAAAGTTACTGGATTAGTGGTGCTGGAAGAGCACAGCAGTTCAGGCAGCATCCAAGGAGCTTCGAAATCAACGTGTCGGGCAAAAGCCCTTCATCAGGAATAAAGGCAGTGAGCCTGGAGCGTGGAGAGATAAGCTAGAGGAGGGTGGGGGTGGGGAGAAAGTAGCATAGAGTACAATAGGTGAGTGGGGGAGGGGATGAAGGTGATAGGTCAGGGAGGAGAGGGTGGAGTGGATAGGTGGAAATGGAGATAGGCAGGTAGGACAAGTCCAGACAAGTCATGGGGACAGTGCTGAGCTGGGTTTGGAACTAGGGTGAGGTGGGGGAAGGGGAAATGAGGAAACTGTTGAAGTCCACATTGATGCCCTGGGGTTGAAGTGTTCCGAGGCGGAAGATGAGGCGTTCTTCCTCCAGGCGTCTGGTGGTGAGGGAGCGGCGGTGAAGGAGGCCCAGGACCTCCATGTCCTCGGCAGAGTGGGAGGGGGAGTTGAAATGTTGGGCCACGGGGCGGTGTGGTTGATTGGTGCGGGTGTCCCGGAGATGTTTTTGGAACGAGGGTGAGGTGGGGGAAGGGGATTTTGGAACGAGGGTGAGGTGGGGGAAGGGGATTTTAAAAGTTATTAAAAGATATTAAAAAGCTACCCCTCAGGTCCATTGTAAGACTCCCCCACCCCAAGTCTTAGCCAATGCCCTCTAGTTTTGAACTCTCCTACTCCAGGGGAAAGACCTTTTGCCATTTACCCCATCTATGCCCCTCATGATTTTATAAACCTCTTGTGGAAGTTAAAAAGATCATGTGTCACTCGTTTGAAGAGCAGAGCAGATCTTGCCTGGTGTCCTGGCCATTAATTGTCCCCTCAACCAACACTGGGAATGAATTATCTGATTGTTGTTGATGTTGTTTGTCTGTGCATGAATTAGGGGATATTAATTCACTTTTATAAACTATTTGGAGTGGTCTTTGGTTGCCCTTGACCACAGAACAGAGGGACCTAAGGGTGCAGGTAGATAATTCTTTGAAGTTTGTGTTACAAACGAACAGTGTGGTTAAAAAGACGTTTAGCACGTTTGCTTTCACTGTTCAGACCTTTCGGTACTGGAGTTGGGACGTCATGTTGAGGTTGTATAGGACATTAGTGAGGCCTCTTCTGGAATACTCTGTCCAGTTCAGGTCGCCCTGTAATAGGAAGGATATTATTAAGCTGGAGAGCGTCTAGAGGAGACTTACCAGGATGCTGCCGGGTGTGGGAGGTTGTGTTTCTAAAGAAAGGTTGGATAGGCTGGGACTTCTTTCACTGGAGCATAGGAGGTTGAGAGGCGACCTTATCAAGGTTTATAAAATGATAAGTAGCAATAGAGTTAATGCTAGTTCTTTTTCCCCTAGGATGGAGAATTTCAAGACCGGGGGCATATTTTTACAATGAGAGGAGAGATTTATTAAAAGCGTGAGGGATAAATATTTAACACAGAGGGTGGTTCATGTGTGCAGTGAACTTCCTGAGGAAGTGATGGATGCGGGGACTGTTACAACGTTTAAAAGATATTTGGAAAAGGACATGAATAGGAAAGGTTTGGCCAGGAGCAGGCAGTTGGGGCTAATTTAGTTTGGGATTATGATCAGCATAGGCTGGTTGGACCGAAGGGTCTGTTTCTGTGCTGGAGGACTCTAAGACCCACCCTCCCTGGAGGCATGTATTAGCCTGATTTAACATGCTTATCATGGAGTAGGGCACTGCAATAGTATACAGTGACATGTAAGAGTGCCACACTACTGAACAGAGCCTTACTCTAAGGTAACTCTGTGCTGTGAGACTGTATGAGCAGAGAGTCGAAAAGTGTGGGGCTGGAAAAGCACAGCAGATCAGGAAGCATCCGAGGAGCAGGAGAATCGACACTTCGGGCATGGGCATTTCATCTATGAACAAACGAGCTAGTCTATTTTTGTTTGAGGGAGCACTTAAACACACTCTCTCTGTGTCCCTTCTGTCGTGAATTGTGGTGTGAGGTGTTTAACCTGCAGGGAAAATACTGAAGACGAGAAGGTGCAATTGATGTGTGACAGCGAGTGCAGGGATTGTAGCTCTCTGTGAAAAGCCAGCACTCTGCACCCCTCTGCTTCCCCTCCTCCCAGTGAGACTGGGAATTCCCAAGATACAGGAAGGTGTTGGCTGAGGCTCAGAGCCTACCTCTGCCACCCACATAGCTCCCAGCAGCTGTCTGAAGCACAGGTAAACTTCACTCTCTGCCACAACTCGCTCCCTCGAGCAAATGAAGGCACGGGGGATTACAAGTTTAAAAAAAATATTGCTTTTAAATTAAATGTCAACTTTAAGTATTTTCTTTTGATCACTGAAGGCGGGGGGGGGGAGAGAGAGAGCTGGGAATTGCCTGAACAAATCTCTACGAACAGTTTTAATAGGAAAAGTGAGTGTTCCATTTGCTGATTGATGTCCCAACTATTGTTCATTTGCCCTTCTGATTAAGTCACTTAAGAGTCCTAGAGATGTACAGCACGAAAACAGACCCTTCCGTCCAATTGGTCCATGCCGACCAGCTATCCTAACCTAATCTAGTCCCATTTGCCAGCACTTGGCCCATATCCCTCTGAACCCTTCCTATTCATATACCCATCCAAATGTTGCAATTGTACCAGTCTCCATCACTTCCTCTGGCAGCTCATTCCATACATGCGCCACCCTCTGTATGATGAAAGTTGCAAAGAAAATTCTAAAGGAAGAGTGCTGGTAGCTATCTGCATGAAACTAATCTTCCTCAACCTCCAAACTCTGTGGGTGACAATGAGACTTGAACCAGTGTTCACCCAGTTGTGATGTTAGCTGTGACTGGATGAGAATGACAGTAAGGCCTGGTCTGATTCTTGTTTTCCCTGCGCTTGTCTTTATCCCCTCATCCCCGCCCCCCCACAACCCAGATCACTCTGTCTCCTCTCTCTTCCCCACCAGACTCCAAAAGCTGACTGCATCAAGATCACCAAATCCCGTCCTCAGCTGAAGTCTGTCATCTCTGCACAACCCGCAAGTCAGACCTAAAACTTCTCATCAGCTCTATTCGCTTTCTGCTCTTCCTCTGTCATCTCCCTGCACCAGCCAGTTCGTTATTTGTAAATAAACTACGTGGCAGTGTCTGCTTTATTTTTTCTACACGTGGCATTCTGGAGTTCCCTTGGGAATATGCCAAGGCTCTGGAATTTTGGATGAGTGATCTTTGATGGCTTCTAGCACTCTCTTTAGGCTTGCTGCTGTCTGAGATGTTAAACTCATCCAATTGTTCTCAGTCTGGCCCAAGGGATGGTTGGCCTCTTGTGGACATAGCTGCCTAGACCTCTTCGTGACAACTCACGCGTTTTATTGATACATATAGTGAAAGTGCTTGTACGTGCCTGGAAAATTGCTCCACACACTCAGACTTTCATTAACTTGTCTCTGTTAGCAACCATTCAAGGCACTATATAATTGTACATTCTTTCTTTCTGGAAATGGGCCATGAAATGATAGACAAAGAAGACCAAGATTGCCTCTAATGCCTTGGCTTGTCTACAAACAATTTTCTTTACTACACCTTGTGGATTCCTCTAAGAATTAGGGGATTATTTTCTGTCTTTGCCAACTGTGTTGGCGTCTATCATACTTGTGTTGGAAAAACCTAAGGTTTGCACTCGCTCAATGACGGTTGGCTTCGGGCAGGTCATTCGCTAGTGGCTTACGATCTTGGAAAACCTGCCGTCAAATTAGTTTGTGGAAAGCCCTACTCCTCGTTTTGGAGGCGCGCGATATTGTCATGGCGTCCATCGAGCCTTGCAGAGTGGAGATCGGCTTCTGGATGGTTATCGAGCGGTGTTTGTCTTCCCCGCCCTTAACTCCGGTTGGCCGTCACGTCAAAGTCCCTTTTCTTTCTGGGTTGGCGAGCGACCGGGACAGCATCGGAGATGGAAGAACAGGGTCATTTTTTGCCTCCTCCAAGCCGAGAGCTGCCTGGAATCAATTTCGCTGCGTGTTCAAGGTCTTCGGATTGAGAGGTAATAATGGGTCTGATGGGTTTGAAAGCTGAGTGGTCACACTAGCATTCAACCAGCGTTGGGATCTGGGTAAGGAGCTTGGTCTCCGCTCTCTGCCTTTGGAAGTTGGACATGGCTCACCAGCTGAATAGAGATAGCATACTCCAAAATGTGGCCTGGCTTTATATTAAGGACGTATGCGGCTGCTGAAAGCCCCTTCCCCATCGAAATCCCAGTTGGTTGGGTTTTGAAGACACGAATATCGGGCAATTGTGTTTTTTTGATTTTCTTTAGCTATTGGCTGGGGATAGGTTAGGTTTATGCTGCAGCATCATATGGGAGCTCTCCAGTTATATTTAGATAGAACGTAGAAAAGTACAGCACGGAACAGGCCCTTTAGCCCACAACGTTCTGATGAGGTTTAATCCTACTATAAAATCTAATAACTTAACCTACGCACCCATCAACTCACTGCTATCCATGTGCATGTCCAGCAGTCGCTTAAATGTACCCAATGACTCTGCTTCCACCACCACAGCTGGCAACGCATTCAATGCAATCACAACTCTCTGCGTAAAGAACCTACCTCTGACATCTCCCTTATACCTTCCTCCTAATATCTTCAAACTATGACTCATCGTACCAGTCAATCCTGCCCTGGGGAAAAGTCTCTGGCTATCGACTCTATCTATTCTACTCATTATCTTGTACACCTCGATCAGGTCTCCTCTCTTCCCCCTTCTCTCCAGAGAGAAAAGTCTAAGTTTTTCAACCTTTCTTCATAAGGCAAGCCCTCCAGTCCAGGCAGCATCCTGGTAAACCTTCTTTGCACCCTTTCCAAAACCTTTGTACCTTTCCTATAGTAGGGCGACCAGAACTGGACACAATGTTCCGAGTGTGGTCTCACCGGGGACTTGTAGAGCTGTAGCAAAACCTTAAACTCAATCCCCCTGTTAATGAAAGCCAAAACACCGTATGCTTTCTGGACAACCCTATCCACTTGGGGTGGCAACTTTGAGGGATCTATGTACTTGCACACCCAGATCCCTCTGTTCCTCCATTTTTAACTATTATTGAGTAATAGTTAATAATGGATGAGGGTATGAATGCATTTGGATCGTGGAGCTATTTTATCTGCTAATGTGCCACCATTGGGGGGCAATTATCTTTTGTTAATTGGTTCTCTTGCAATACCTGGACATAGCATTGTCACACCTGCCACGTATCCCTTCTTGTGAACCAATCAGTCAACACCTTATTGAGCTGTTGGTGATCATACAAAGAGAGACATGCATTTGCGTAGCATTTTCCATAACCACAGCTGAGCGTGCTTTACAGCTAATCAAGTACTTTTGAAGTGTTGCCAGAATTGTAAAACATAGACACTGCAGTCAATTTGCAAGCAGTAAGCTCCCAGGAGCAGCAATGTGATAATGACCTGCTAATTTGTTGCCTTGACATTGGTTGAGGAACAAGTCTTGGTCATGAAACCAGGGCAAGCTTGCCTGTTCTTCGTTAGCTCCACGTTACTGAATCAGTTTAGAAACAATTGCAATAGAGTTCTCAGGCAGGAAAGGGCTGTGTCACAGGCCAGACCCAAAACACCTCAATGTTCAGAAGCCAATGCGATCTGAGCTTTCTCTTACTTTTAAGATAAATATAAGGTGCTGCCTTCCGAATGCAATTTGATCAATCAAACTACCAGAGTTGAAGCAAAACACACTTTATTCACCCACTATGGTTAAAACGGAACCAAAGAATGAAGAAATTGGAATAACCTAACTCCATTAGAATAATCGATACAGTCACTATTCATAGACTCCCTACAGTGTGGAAACAGGCCATTTGGCCCAACAAGTCCACACCGACCCTCCGAAGAGTAACTCATCCAGACCCATTTCCCCTACCCTATATTTATCCCAACTAATGCCCCTAACCTACATATCCCTGATACTATAGGTAATTTAGCATAGCCAATCTGCCTGAACCTGCACGCCTTTGGATTGTGGGAGGAAACCCCCCACGCAGACACAGGGAGAATGTGCAAACCCGCCACAGACAATCGCCTGAGAGTGGAATCGAACCTGGGTCCCTAATGCTGTGAGCTACCGTGCTGCCCATTGAACTACCGTGCCTAATTAACTGCTCCAATCTAGTAACATCCATAAACACATCCTCAGCAACAGGCAAATTCAGATTGTCTCACGTGCAATGCTCCAGTCCAGTAGGACAAAGCATCGAGAGAGAATAGCAGGGTGAACCTGTTGGAATTCTGTCTCAGGAAGCTGTTGGGGCCAATTCGTTCGATGTATTCAAGAGGGAGCTCGACGTGGCCCTTGTGGCTAAAGGGATCAAGGGGTATGGGGAGAACACAGGAGCGGGCACAGGAGATTGCATGGCCAGCCCATGATCATATCGAATGGTGGTGCAGGCTCGAAGGGCCCGTGTCTGCATGGGTTTCCTCCCACAGTCCAAAGATGTGCAGGTTAGGGTGAATTGGCTATGCTAAATTGCCCACACATGGCCAGCCCATGATCATATCGAATGGTGGTGCAGGCTCGAAGGGCCGAATGGCCTAATCCTGTATCTATTGTCCATGTTTCTATGTACTGCAATCTCTATACTCATCTTCAAGACCCCAGCTATGGCTGCTGAAAAATCAAAAACTAAAAATCTTGGTTCTGTGGGAGCTTGGCTCCACCCATTCAGGCTGCTTCTCTTATTCCACAAGACCTCACAAGGTGTCTACTTTATTGGATTCAAATTGATTTTAAAAAAAGTTGGGTAGCATGGTGGTGCAGTGGTTAGCACTGCTGCCTCACAGCGCCAGGGACCTGGGTTCAATTCCAGCTGCGGGCGACTGTCTATGTGGAGTTTGTATATTCTCCCCGTGTCTGCATGGGTTTCCTCCCACAGTCCAAAGATGTGCAGGTTAGGGTG
Organism: Chiloscyllium plagiosum; assembly: GCF_004010195.1. Lineage (NCBI taxonomy): Eukaryota > Metazoa > Chordata > Chondrichthyes > Orectolobiformes > Hemiscylliidae > Chiloscyllium > Chiloscyllium plagiosum. The sequence continues at coordinate 97,620,207 of NC_057717.1, read as the reverse complement.
AATTGGCTATGCTAAATTGCCCACAGTGTTCAGAGATGTGTAAGTTAGGTGCATTAGTCAGGGGTAAATATGGCGGTGGAGGGGGGGGGGAAGCAGGTTACTCTTCAGGCGGTTGATGTGGACGTGTTGAGCCGAAGGCCCTGTTTCCACACTGTAGGGATTCTATGATTGCTCAATGCCTCTGTCTTAAAACCTCTCTTCAAAAAAAAAGCCAGGACAAAATACACCTCTTAGTGTCGCAGCTGTTAGAGGTGTAGTCCTTTCTCAGGAGCGATTTCTGAGTGTGGTAGCTCCCAGAATCCTCACAGGATGTTATGGCTAATGACACTTGAGCAACCAAATACAACACACAGATTTATAATCTCCTTGTGTTTCTCTGACCCACAGCACCAAGCTGTCCACCAGGGATAGGGCGTGGTTCTAGGCTCAGAATCTCCAAGCAGGAGCGGAGGTGAACCCGGAAGATTCCAGTTTCACCCGCACTGGTGGTCCAGTGACCCCAGCCAACCACTCCACGCCCAAAGCGTTCATATCCTCGCGTTTGTTGCTCTCTGCAGGTGTGAAGTACGTGCGTTTGTTAAATTTGGATGAGGAAATCCACGCACACTTCCAGGATGCAGGGTCTGTCACGGCTGACTCCTTAACAATATCCGGGAACACCCTGGCATTAATCCTAAAGCTAACCCCTAACAGTAAAAAAAAAATTAAAGTCAGGCTCCCACCAAACTGTTGTCCTCAACATCCTGCTGTTTGGTGTCAAGTGCTGGGTTCCTCTGGGCACATCCACCGAAGATCCTGAAGTCATCCTGGAATATTCCCTCCAATGTAACGTCAACAATTTGCCACTCCTCAGATACTGAAGCAGTCCGTGTCCAAATGCTACAAGATCTGGATGAGATCCAGGCTTGGGCCACTCAATTACTGGCCACATCCAATAAGAGACAACCTAATCACTATTCCGTGACATGTTACTATCGTTGAATCCCCTGCTATCCACATCCTTGCGGTTACTACTGACCAGAAACTCCACTGGATTCACCACGTAAACACGGTGGCTACAAGAGCAGGTCAGAAAATAGGAATACTGCAGCGAGTAACTCACCTCCTGACTCCCCAAAGCCTGTCCACCACCTACAAGGCACAGGTCTGGGGTATGAAGGAATATCCCCCACTTGCCTGGATGGGTGCTGCTCCAACAACACTCAAGCTTGACACCACAAAGCAAACCATTTGATTGGCACCACACCCACAAAGTTCTGTCTGTTCACCACTGACACACTATGTACTGTCTATGAGATACACTTAAGCAACTCATCAAGGTTTCTTGGACAGCACCTTGCAAATCTGAGACCTCTACCTCCAGAAGAGTGAGATGGGCAGGAGCACCACGAACCACTCCCTCCACCACTGACACTCAGTAGCAGCAGTGCGTACTATCTACAAGATGCACTGCAGACATTCACCAACGATCCTCAGACAGCACCTTCCAAACCCACGACCACGTCCATCTTGAAGGACAAGGGCAGCAGATACATGGGAACACCACCCCTTGCAAATTCTCTTCCAAGCCGCTCTGCATCCTGACTGGGAAATATATCATTGCTGCGGGGTCAAAATCCTGGAATTCCCTCCTGAACATCGTTGTGGGTCAATGTACTACAGAAGGCAGCTCACCACCACCTTCGCAAGGGCAATTAGGGATGGGCAATAAATGTTGCCTATGTCCCACACGTGACTAAAAAAAAGTGTGGGAATTCAACAACAGTATAAAATGACAAATAGTAGGGTCTGACATCTACAGGATTCAAGAGCATGGAAACCCCCCCCCCCCCCCCACTTCTGGAAAATGCAACATTGACAAGCAAGTTACTCCCCCCCCCCCCCCACATTGGATGGCTGTCGAATCTCCAGGCAGATTCTCAATGGGGCACCGTGTTGGGAGAGACTGTCAAAGAGAAAAGTACCAATGATCCCTTAAAAAAAAAAGCCTTACAAACCTCAACAGAACCTCACGGTGTTCTTGGGGAAACGCAGCTTTGAGATGAACACTAACGTCTGCCTCAGATTGTTTTGATGATCATCTCCAGCAAACACGCAGCCTTCAATACGACCAGAGGGGGAGCAGTTGAGTGAGTAACCCATCTCCTGACTCCCCAAAGCCTGTCCGCTGTCAGGAGTCAGGAGTGTGAGGGAATACTCCCCACTTGCCCTGGATGAGCACAGCTCCAACAACACTCAAGAAGCTTGACACCACAAAGCAGACCGCTGGATTGGCACCGCATCCACAAAGTTTTCTCTGTTCACCACTGTCGCACAGTATGTGCCGTCTACGGGATACACTTCAGCAACTCATCAAGGTTTCTTGGATAGAACCTTCCCAATCCGTGAGCTCGACCTCCAGAGGAGCGAGATGGGCAGGAGCACCACCACCTGCAAAATCCTCTCCAAACCCTTCGTCACTCTGACTTGCAATTATATCTCCATTCCTTCAATGTCACTGGCTTCAGATATTGTTCCCTACCCAACGGCATCCAACAGCAGGTGGACTGCAGCGGTTCAAGAAGGCAGCTTACCCCCACCATCTCAAGGGGCAACTAGGGATGGGCAATACTGCTCCAGCCAGCATTGCCCACATCCCATTAAATAAATTTTGAAAGCGCCAATGTGGACCACGTTTGGCAGTACTGTGGACGTCCATGTTGATCGCAGTAGGACACTGAACTGGAGAAGGAGATGCTGGGTAAGATCAAGAAAATCTTGGGCAAGGGAGTCTTTGAGAATCTTAAAGGTGGAAAGTGACATGGACCGGTGTAGGGAGGGAATTGCAGCGCTTAGTGTTACAGAACAGGCTAGGACGCCCCCCCCTGCCAAAACATTTCAAGAAAGTAACTCAGACCCTAACTTTGTTTTAAGCAGGTGTAATTCCAGAAGGGATGCAGCTGGTCAAACCACTGTGTTCTAAGCAAAACAGAATTGATTTACAAGGTTACAGAATGAAATACAAGCAAAAGAGAACAGGATAACTTAAACCATCCGAAAACCCAACAGATCATCCCAACTTAACAATGCTGATACGAATACTTGCAACAATTCCAATCAACATTCCCTTGGTACAGGATGGAAAATCAAACCCCGAGTCTTACAGGAGAGAAGGCAGAGAGAGGGAGGACCAGCATAGACCGGCTTCTTTGGGTCCAGTGGCTTCACAACTGACTGCCTGCTTTCAGTGCATAGGCAGACCAGACCACAACCAGAGAAAAGCTGAGCTGGGAGGACTGACCACTTCCCTTTCAGTGTACAAGTGTTTTTGTTTAAACTTAAAAGCTTCTTCAAGGAGCTCAACCCCAGAACTTCTCGGATGCTGTGTCTTTACGACCTTCTGAAAATAAATGCCAAGGACAACGTTACGGCGGCTCAGTGGTCAGCACTGCTGCCTCACAGCACCAGGGACCCAGGTTCGATCCCAGCCTCGGGTGACTGTGTGCAGTTTGCACATTCTCCCCGTGTCTGCGTGGGTTTCCTCCGGTGCTCTGGTTTCCTCCCACAGTCACAAAGATGTGCAGGTTAGGGTGGATCGGCCATGTTAAATTGTACCATAGTGTTCAGGGTTGTGTAGGCAAGTTGGGTTAGGGGAAATATAAAGTAATGGGGTAGGAGAATGGGTCGGGGTGGGATACTCTTCAGAAGGTGGGTTTGGACTTGTTGGGCCAAATGGCCTGTTTCCACACTGTAGGGATCCTCTTCTATAACCTTAGCGTGCTTTAAGAAGATAACCTCTTCTATAGCCTTGTTAAAGGAACAGCATTATCACATTAAGGCCTGGCCAACTGGAGAATACAGCCCTCAGTAATAGAGCAAGGAAATTTGGGAATGCTTCAGGATCCCAAATGACCAGGGAGTCAAAGTCTCAGATGGTTTTGGAAGGTGGGGGAACATGAGGGATTGGCAAATAAAAGGTGAACGTTTTAAAAATCGAGACTTTCGGAACTGACAGGAGTTTGTCACGTGCAGGAGTGATGGGGGGGAGTGGAATGTACTGCATGACAAGCCAGGACCAGCAGAACTTCCACTGACCTCCAGGTGATGGAGGATGGAACCTGGAAGACTCACCAGGGGTGTGTTGGAGAAGTCAAATCTACACGTAAACCCAAGGTACAAGGTGTTACCCAAGTGGAGTTGGGCATTCTCAGGGATGCCATGAATCTGAGCTCAGAGATTCACCTCAGAAACCGATGAGACACCAAAGGTCATGACCATCGTCTGTCTGTTGAGCAGGGGACCGAAAACAGTCTTCCCCGTAATTAATTGGAGGGCATTTAAAGTCATAGAGCAGAGAAAGTGGCCCGTTGGCCCATCACCTGTCATTGACTATCTTCTCTGGTCCCATGTTCCAGCACTTGGTCCATAATCTTCGTGGAATCAGACCATTTGAGTCCACACCAAGCCTTCAAAGAGCAACCCCTCCACCCCCCAATTCCCCAGGCTAACCCAACTAGCCTGTACATCTTGGCCAATCCACCCTATCCTACAAATCTTTGGACTATGGCAGGAAACCAGAGCAAACCCACGCAGACACGGGGAGAAAGTGCAATCTCCACACAGACAGTCACCTGAGGCTGGAATCAAACCTGGGTCCCTGGCGCCGTGAGGCAGCAGTGCTAACCACTGAGCTACTCTTCTGTCTTGTATGCCATTTGCTCAATGTGGTCATCTAAATAATTTATAAAATGTAAAGGTTCCTGACTCTACTTCTCCTTCAGGCAGCGGGTGAAATCTTTCCATCCCCTTGTGGCCCTTCGGCTAAAAACTGTGACCCCTGGTTCTAAAAGGGGTATGTTTCTCCCTATTTACCTTGTCTAGGCCCCTCGTAACTTTACAAATCTCAGTCTGATCACCTGTCAGCCTCTCCGGCTCTAAGGAAAATAACCCACCCTCTCTCAAGCTCTGCATTCCAGAGTCTCCTCATCTGATGCTGGATTGTGGATTGGCAGTTGGGCAGTTGAGCACGAGGTAGAGGCGTTGGGGAGAGCTAGTAGTGATCATAGGGCTGGGGCCTGTCAGTGTACATGTAGGAGCGGACAATTACCTCTGGATAATGCCAATGAGAAAGAAGGTTGGACAGGGAAATCCAGTGATAACCCATTGCCGCAGAGGGCTATGGAGATCAAGTGTATTAAGACAGAGATGGACAGGCTCTGGATTGGTAGGGGGATCGAGGGCCATGGGGGCAAGGCAGGAGAATGGGGTTGAGAAATATATCAGCTTTGATTGAATGGTGGAGCAGACTCGATGGGCCGAATGGTCTGATGCTGCTCCTGGGGTCTTATAACAATACAGGAGCAGGAGGAGGAAGCATCGAGGGTTTGAGATTGGATGGTGAAGAAGGGGAGGGCAGGTGAGAGAGGTCCAACCCACTGCACGAGAATGGAGAGACACTGGGGGAGACTGGTGTGCTCAAGCAGCCAAAGAGAGGGAACGTTCACCTTTCCAATAGGCAATTTTTGACAAGCGTTACAGTGGCAAGAGTGGCAACCTGACCGGAATTCAGACAGGACCGGGTCTGGGCGGTAACGCACCATCAAGGAGTTGGTAGAGGAAAGGAAGGTCACAGGCAGGAATCTGAGGAGAGGGCTGACGATGAGCTTTACGCAAGTGAATGGATCTCTTCCTGCCCCAGCCTTGATCACAGTGTCACAGTGTCACAGCTCCCTCAGTACTCAGACCAGACAGGTGTTTGCGTCCTGCCATTCCTGACTTAGCCAGCAGGTGGTGACCATGCTCCTACAATTGTTTGTCCAAGAAGGAGCTCACTCTATAGACTCGGCGCTCCACCTCCAAATTGTAGCATTGCTTCCAGGCTTTTACCACGTTTGGCTGTGGCCAAATTTATTGCTCCCCTTGCAACCCTGTCACTCCACAGGCATGTCATATAATCCCCATCTGGAACCCCCTCACTATCACCCTAACCCCACATGTTTAACCACGTCTAATCCACCTCGCCTGCTCATCCCTGGATGATGGCAAATGCCCCACAGGATGAGGCAATTTCCCCATGGCCAATCTGGCCTAACCTGCGCACGTTTGGACTGTGGAAGGAAACCGGAGCCCCCGGAGGCAAACCCACACAGACGCAGGGAGAACGTGCAAGCTCCACACAGACAGTCACCCGAGGCCGGAATCGAACCCAGGTCCCTGGCGCGATGAGGCGGAAGTGCTAGCCACTGTGCCGCTTCTTTTGAGGTCATGTGGCAGCCCCAACTCCTATATCTTCAGAACACACAGGAGAGGGAAAGACAGATGTTTTTCCTTGCATTAAACCTCGTCTTCCCCAGAACACCAGCCCCCTCCACACCACCCTGTCTGCTGCTTTGCAAATCATATTCGACAGGGTACAAACCAGCAGCTGGTCCCGGGAGAAACGAGGCATCGGAAAAGTCTGTTGCATCCTTGGGAGCTCATCTCTTGAGCAGTTAAATCTCTCAATGATATCTCCGAGTACTTTACAAGCTATTACCCCCCCCCCCCCCCTCCGTCTTTAATCCTCAGATGCATTGTGTTTCAATCAGGGTGTCCTTGTGACAGTCAAGAAAAACAATAAATACCAGGCAGAAATAGGAGGGCCAGTGCAGAATCGGCAAACAGATTAAATAAAGTTTGGAACATGTTCAGAGAAAGGTACTTCATAATTACTCAAAGTGAGTCAGGGCTCAGGAATCTTGAGTTCAATGAAGTGCATGGTAATTAAGTTGGACAAGTATGCATTCTCAATGAGCAGCTCATTAGCTCTGCCCAGGGACAAGTAGAAGATAGCTCTGGTCTTTACCCCTGGTGAGCTGAACCCATGCAGGTTTACGATAGAACAGCAACCGTCCAGCCCCTAAACTCGATCAGGTTTCCTGTCGAGATTATAAATAGCTGACATTTCTTTTTACAAGTCTGCAGAGATAGGGTGAGGCCTTTCCTGCTTCTGTACGTGATTTCTATTTTCACCCTCAGCGACAGCGACTGGACGAGGACCCTATTTCCAAATGAAACGATTCTAGCTTCCACAGTATCTTGTTTTTTGTCAAATTAGTGAAAATTAGCTTAGCGTTACCAAAACGAAAAGGCCTATTAAACAGGAGTCAGGCTGATATCCTCTCTACCAGATATTTTCCTAATCAACTTGTTCAGAGATGTTATGACCACACCCCTGGAGCAGGTGGGGATTGAACTGGGTCTCCTGGCTCAGAGTTTGGGACACTGCCATTGTGCCACCACAGCTCTCCCACCTGTAGACCACTCCGCTCCAGTTAATCACTGTCAGTCATGGCTTCAGTTCAGAAGGTTATGGGCCCAGGTCCCTGTCGGGAAAGGAAAACAGAACTTGCATTCATATAGCAGCTTTCATGGCCATCAGCACTTTACCTGCTGCTCCACCTTTCCGTGCACTTGAATCAACATGGAAAGTGGAAAATCAGGTTGGCAGCAGTCATCTGGCTGAGGAGTTCACAGGATCGTATTGTGGGCTGAAGGGCCTGTTCCTGTGCTGTACAGTTGGATTTAGATTCCTTACAGTGTGGAATCACCAAGTCCACACCGACCCTCCGAAGAGCAACCCACCCAGACCCATTCCCCTACATTTACCCCTTCACCTAACACTATAGGCAATTTAGCATGGCCAATTCACCTGACCTGCACATCTTTGGACTGTGGGTGGAAAACGGAGCACCTGGAGGAAACCCACGCAGACACGGGGAGAACGTGCAAACGTTACACAGACAGTTGCCTGAGGTGGGAATTGAACCTGGGTCTCTGGCGCTGTGAGGCAGCAGTGCTAACCACTGTGTCACCCCTTCTGTGTTCTGTGAATGCGTTTGAGGGAATCGACTAGGGCATATTAGACTTGGTATTGTGTAATGTGATGAGATTAATTAGTGACATCAGAGTAAAGTCCACCTTCGATAGCAGAAACCACAGAATAATTGAATTTATTATCCATTTGGAAAGGGAGAAGATTGGGTCTAAGTCTAGTGTTTTAAAACTAAAACAGAGCTCCAATGTTGTTGTGAGAGCTGAGCTAGTTGAAGTGAACTGACACACTAAGCTGGGCAACAGGTCAATAGAGACACAATGTTAGGGGATATTTCAGACTAGGTATTTTCTTATTACAAAGAAAAATTCTAAAAGAAGAACTTACCATCTAATTTTTTGATTTGGAGACGCCGATGTTGGACTAGGGTGTATAAAATTAGAAATTACACAACACCAGGTTATAGTCCAACAGGTTTATTTGGAAGCACTAGCTTTCGAAGCACTGCTCTTTTATCAGGTGATTGTGGAGATTCTCCACAATCACCTGATGAAGGAGCAGCGCTCCGACAGCTAGTGCTTCCAAATAAATCCGCTGGACTCTTACCATCTGTAGTTCACTAGGTAGGGAAAGCATCAAACTGAAGTAAAAAGCATTTAACTATGCAAAGGTGAGCTCAGCTGATTGCTCAGAATAGCAAAGATCTATTAAAACATTAACTGAGAGGAAGAAATTAGAATATGAGGGACAGAGAGCTAGCTAGAAATGTGAAAACAAATAGCAAGTGTTTCTACAGGTAAATAAAAAGGAGAAGGGTAAATAAAGTGAGTAATGAAAACAGAAGTTGCTGGAAAAACTCAGCAGGTCTGGCAGCATCAGTGAAGAGAAATCAATGTTAATATTTCAGGTTGACTGTCCCTTCCTGAAAACGGTAAAAGTCAGGATGTTAAGCTTCAGTTATACAGGGCATTGATGAGACTACAGCGCAAATGCCATGTACTGTTTTGGTCTGCTTATTTAAGAAATGTGGAGTGGAAGCTAAGTGCATAGTCTGCTGTACTGAACTCCTTTTATTTCTGTAATGAATCTTGTAACCAAACAAAGGGGTGGTACGGTAGCTCAGCAGTTAGCACTGCTCCCTCGCAGCGCTAGGGACCTGGGTTTGATTCCAGCCTCAGCTTACTGTCTGTGTGGAGTTTGCACGTTCTCTCTGTGTCTTTGTGGGTTTGCTCCAGTTTCCTCACAGTCCAAAGACATGCGGGTTAGTGTGGATTGCTAAATTGCCCCATAGAGTTCAGAGATATGTAGGTTAGATACATTAGTCAGGAGTAAATTTAGGGTCGGGGAATGGGTGTGGGTGGGTTTTTCTTGGGAGGGTCGGTCTAGACTTAAGGGGCCTGTTTCCACACTATAGGGACTCTAATTCTAAACAAAGAAGCTGTGCCTGGGTACATTTGGATCTAAGTTGGTGCTGTAACTGGCGACATGTAAATTTTTCACTATGCTCATTGAGTATACGTAATGATAAAGTCTACTGTATTGTAAGTGCATGTGAGGCAGTTTGGAGGATGTTCGTTAGGTTGAGACCTTGGAATGAGTGAGTTGTTTTATGAGCAAAGATTTGACAGAATAGATTGGTTTCCACTGGCGTTTAGGAGAGTGAGGGGTGACTTGATTTGATTTATAGTTGTCACGTACCGAGACACAGTGAACAGTGGTGTTTTGTGTGCTCCACAGGCAGGTCACACCATACAAAGTGCAGGATACAGCCACACAGAGAAGGTGCAGAGAGAGAGATCAGAGTTAACATTTGAGGGATCCTTGCCCACATCTCTCCATTGAATAACAGGAAAAACGTCCTTAGTGTGTCAAGTCCAGAAAGGAGGAGCGATTGCAAAAGTCATTGAGAGATAGAAGAGAGAAACCAGATTGAGGAGAAACACAACTTTTAACGACAAACACCACAGAAAAAGCAACTGCTTCTAGGTTGAGAGTGAAGTCATTTCCTTTCTGTTACTTAATTCAGCAAGTGTGGTTAGCGTGAGCTTTTGGTTCCAGTAAAAGGTCGGGGAGGTAGTTTCCAGACTGAAGCTGAATTCTAGGAAGTCAGTGGGTTTTTTTGGCAGCGCACAGTGTGATTTATAACCACCCCGTGGCTCTCTGATTTCACCCTCGGAACTGCGCAGTCTTCTCGCACGTTGGCGCGATCCTGCAGTCCGGGCTGGTTCCGTCGCTTTCTAGCGTGACCACTGGCCGTTTTCGCAGTCCGTGGCCTGGAGACTTGCGCGGCAGCAGCAGAGTGTGTGCCGAAGGCTGAGTGAGTCTCAGACGACGCGTGCTGCCTCCAACCCAGCGCTGGACGAACGCGCCATGAACTGAATTGGAGGAAGCCACTTAAGGAAGGGGGGAGGGATTGGTGGGAGCATGTGGTTCAGAGAGTCATTAAAGTTACCAGAAAAGGGCCAGTGCAAACCCTTGAAGAGCCGCGCAGAACGACAGAGTTCCAGGTGGAGGGGCAAGCCGCAAAATAACTCAGTGAGCTATTCGTGAGGCGAAAGTAAACAAACAGGCTTCAGACGTCTGAATAGAAGTTCAACATGTCTTGTTTGCTAAACACCATCTGCATCAGTGCTGTACCAATACATGGAGTGAATTTTTATTTCCTTCACTCTCTGGGGCTGCAGAAAGAGCCAACGCATTTGCAAACCCTTGCTGTGCTTATTTACTGTCCCTTTTCTGTGCTCCAGCCAGGATGGTGACTCCCTCTCCTACGATAAGCTGGCCACGCGTACCCAAGTTGAGCATGATGGGAAGAAAATGGCCATTAAGCACCCGCTTATCCCTGTAACCTCCTGCCCCAGAGATATCATTTCATTGGAGGCAGTTGAGAGAATCCCTACAGTGTTGGAGTATGCCATTCAGCCCATCACGTCCACGCCGACTCTCCAGAAAGCATCCCGACCAGACCCATCCCAGCCCTGTAACCCTGCATTTTCCATGGTGAGTCCACCTAGCCTGTGCACTGTGTGGCAATTTAGCATGGCCAATCCACCCTAACCTACACATCCCTAAACACCATGGGACAATTTAGCATGGACCAATCCACCCTAACCTACACATCCCTGAACACTATGGGGCAATTTAGCATAGCTGATCCACCCAAACCTACACATCCCTAAACACTATGGGGCAATTTAGCATGGCCGATCCACCCTAACCTACACATCCCTGAACACTATGGGGCAATTTAGCTTGGCCAATCCACCCTAACCTGCACATTGCTGAACATTATGGGCAATTCAGTATGACCGATCCACCCTAACCTACACATCCCTAAACACTATGGGGCAATTTAGCATGGCTGATCCACCCTAACTTACACAACCCTGAGCACTATGGGAATTTAGCATGGCCGATCCACCCTAACCTACACATCCCTGAACACTATGGGACAATTTAGCATGGCCAATCCACCCTAACCTGCACATCCCTAAACACTATGGGTAATTTAGCATGGCCAATCCACTCTAACCTGCACATTGCTGAACATTATGGACAATTTAGCATGGCCAATCCACCCTAACCTGCACATCCCTGAACACTATGGGCCAATTTAGCATGGCCAATCCACCCTAACCTACACATCCCTGAACACTATGGGGCAATTTAGCTTGGCCAATCCACCCTAACCTGCACATTGCTGAACATTATGGGCAATTCAGTATGACCGATCCACCCTAACCTACACATCCCTAAACACTATGGGGCAATTTAGTATGGCTGATCCACCCTAACCTACACATCCCTAAACACTATGGGTAATTTAGCATGGCCAATCCACTCTAACCTGCACATTGCTGAACATTATGGGACAATTTAGCATGGCCAATCCACCCTAACCTGCACATCCCTGAACACTATGGGCCAATTTTGCATGGCCAATCCACCCTAACCTACACATCCGTGAACACTATGGGTAATTCAGTATGGCCAATCCACACTAACCTACACATCCTTCAACACTATGGGGCAATTTAGCATGGCCAATCCACCCTAACCTGCACATCCCTGAACACTATGGGTAATTTAGTATGGCCAATCGACACTAATCTACACATCCCTAAACACTATGGGGCAATTTAGCATGGCCAATCCACCCTAACCCACACATTGCTGAACACTATGGGCAATTTAGCATGGCCAAGTCACCTAATCTTCACATCTTTGGACTGTGGGAGGAAACTGGAGCACCCAGAGGAAATCCACACAGACATGGGGAGAATGTGCAAGCTTCACACGGTTAGCCAAGGCTGGAGTCAAACTCAGGTCCCTGGTGCTGTGAGGCAGCAGTGCTAACCACTGAACTACTCTAAGGACAAGGGTTGTCTTATGACCAAAGGCTAAATCAGTTGGACTCTGCTCGCTGTTGTTTTGATGGATGAGAGGTGATCCCATTGAATCATATCGGATTCCTAAGGGGCTTTGCAAGATAAATGCAGAGAGAATGTTTCCCCTCATGGGAGAGTCTCAGACCAGAGTGCATAGTTGCTGAGTAAAGACGCACCAAATTAAGACTGAGATGAAGAGGACCTTCTGCTTTCAGGGGATTGTGAGTCTTCAGAACTCCTTACCACAGAGAGCTGTGGGGGTCAGAGTCCCCGTGTTGATTTAAGGCTGAGATAGATTTTTGGTCAGTTGGGGGAAATCAAGGGGAAGGGGCAGACAAGGGGATACGAGGAGTGTTGGATCTGCCAAGATCCCACTGGATGGCGGAGAAGTCTTGAGGGGCCGAATGGCCTACTGCTGTTCCCATTTCCTATGGTCTTATCACCCACTTTCAGCAGTGCTCCAATTGCACATCATTGTCTTCTGTCTGTCCCTACTTCTTTAAAAAGGGGACACCCACACCCACCAACCCCACCACCCCGTGGCTGAACACTTCAACTCCCCCTCCCACTCCGCCAAGGACATGCAGATCCTGGGCCTCCTCCATCGCCAGACCCTAACCACCCGACGCCTGAAGGAAGCATGCCTCATCTTCTGTCTCGGGACCCTTCAACCCTAAGGCATCAATGTGGACTTCACCAGTTTCCTCACATCCCCTCCCCCCACCTTATCCCAGATCCAACCTTCCAGTTCAGCACCGTCCTCATGACGTTTCCATCGTACTTCCCACCTCTCCGGTCTCTGACCCATCACCTTTACCCCCACCTCCAGCCACCTATTGCACCTACCTAGCCCCCCTTCCATTTATCTCACCACCTCCTCAGTTCCCAGCCTCATTCCTGATGAAGGGCTTTTGCCTGAAATGTTGATTCTCCTGCTCCTCGGATGCTGCCTGACCGGCTGTGCTTTTCCAGCACCACATTCTCGACGCTGATCTCCAGCTTCTCCAGTCCCCACTTTTGCCAAGGGCGAGGTAATGTCCTAGTGACAGATATCACATTAATCCAGACACCTGGATACTAATTGTCTGGGGACTTGGATTAAATCCCAGGATTTCCTGGTGGAATCTAATTTCAGTAACAATCTGGAATGAAGAGACCATCATGATCAAGAAATTGTTGTCCATTATCTGGAAAAACCCATCCGGTTCACTGATGTCCTTGAGGGGAGGAAATCTGCCATCCTTACCTAGTCTGGGTTACATGTAACTCCAGGCCCACAGCAAGGTGGCTGACTTTTAACTGCCCTCTGGGATGGGCAATAAAATCCAGAGACGGACATCCCATAAATGAATATTAAAACAAAGATGCTTCTTAAAACATCCGTTCTCCGTCTCCATCTCCTTTTGCGATTCAGTGTGTAACCTGGCATGATATCATGGCTGTGCAGCACACTGCTGTATTAATGCACTTTATAAATACTAAATAAATAACTGGTAAGCACTGAGGTTGTGAGAGATGCAGTTAAAATCAGCCGAAGCATATTCCTGCCAATATCCAGGATTGTGGTTATGTATTGCAGTCCTTTGATAAATTGCAGGAATTAAACCTGACATTGTCTGGGCCACCGCCCCATAGACTCTGTCATAGCTTGACTGCTTGTGTAAGATAGAGTTATCTGCACCTGAATGACCATCACCTCGGGGAACGATGCCCTTTGATCTCGTAGAATCCTCTGCAGTGTGGAAACAGGACCCAACAAGTCCACACCGACCCTCTGAAGGGTAAGCCACCCAGACCCATTCCACTACCCTACATTTCCCATGGCTTATCCACCATAACACACACATTCCTGAATGACTAGGGGCACATTAGCATAGACCAATCCACCCTAACCTACACATTCCTGAAAACTATAGGTAATTTAGCATGGTCCAATGCACCGTACCCGACACATCCTGGAACACTATGGGCACATTAGCATGGACCAATCCACCCTAACCTGCACATCCCTGGACACTATGGGTAATTTAGCATGGACCAATCCACCCTAACCTACACATCCCTGAACACTATGGGCACATTAGCATGGACGAATCTACCCTACCCTACACATCCCTGAACACTCTGGGCACATTAGTATGGACCAATCTACCCTACCCTACACATCCCTGAACACTATGGGCACATTAGCATGGACCAATCCACCCTAACCTACACAACCCTGAACACTATGGGCACATTAGCATGGACCAATCCACCCTAACCTACACATCCCTGAACACTATGGGCACATTAGCATGGACCAATCCACCCTACTCTACACATCCCTGAACACCATGGGCACATTAGCATGGACCAATCCACCCTAACCTGCACATCCCTGGACACTATGGGTAATTTAGCATGGACCAATCCACCCTAACCTACACATCCCTGAAAACTATGGGTAATTTAGCATGGACCAATCCACCATACCCTACACAACCCTGAACACTATGGGCACATTAGCATGGACCAATCCATCATACCCTACACAACCCTGAACACTATGGGCACATTAGAATGGCCAATCCACCCTATCCTACACATCCCTAAACACTATGGGCACATTAGCATGGACCAATCCATCCTAACCTGCACATCCCTGAACACCATGGGGCGATTTAGCATGGCCAATCCACCCTAACCTGCACATCCCTGAACACTACTGGGCGATTTAGCATGTTCAATCCACTCTAACCTACACATCCCTGAACACTATGGGCACATTAGCATGACCGATCCACCCTAAGGTGCACATCCCTGAACATTATGGGCACATTAGCATGACCGATCCACCCTAAGGTCCACATCTCTGAACACTATGGGCACATTAGCATGGACCAATCCACCCTAACCAGCACATCCCTGAACACTATGGGACAATTTAGCATGGCCAATCCACCCTAACCTGCACATCCCTGAACACTATGGGGCGATTTAGCATGGCCAATCCACCCTAAGCTGCACATCCCTGAACACTAAGGGGCAATTTAGCATGGCCAATCCACCCTAACCTGCACATCTTTGTGACTGTGGGAGGTAACCCACACAGACACAGGGAGAAAGTGGAACTCCACACAGGGAGTTGCCCGAGGCTGGAATCAAACCCAGGTCCCTGGTACTGTGAAGCAGCAGTGCCAATCACTGAGCCACCGTGCTGCCCACGACTGAGCAGCTAGACGTCCACGAGCTGAGGGGTGCACAAATGCCTGGACTGGATATTGAAGAGACTCTCGGTGGGCAAACGCTGAGGTGTGACAGCCAGAGAGCCCCTCGGGCTATGAGCGTTACAAGTATATACATTGTAAAGCAAGGGTGTTGAAAATGTGTTGTGTGAAACCTGGTGTCGAGAAGCAAGTTTTTTCTGTTGCAATCTCTGTAATTTGCAGTGTTTTTCTTTTACCTTTGGGCTGTGTACTTAATCTGGAAGGTATTTTATTCATCCTCAGACGGTTACAATCGGAGTTGAGTGGTGCATGGTGTCTCGGGATGTGTTGCGTTTTCTTGCAAATGTTCAAGTCGGGTTTTTCTTTTGTTTACAAAGTTAAGCAATTAAGTACGTTTCTCCAAATGAAGAAACATGAATTGGGAGGGGCAGGGCAAATTGCAGCGGTCAGCACTGTTTCCCTCAAGGCGCCAGGGCCCTGGGTTCAATTCCCAGGGCAACTGTCCCTGTGTAGTTTGTACATTGTCCCTGTGTCTGCGTGGGTTTCCTCCAGGTGCTCTGGTTGCCTCCTACAGTTCAAAGATGTGCAGGTTAGGGTGGATTGGCCATGCTGAATTGCCTGTGGTGTCCAGGGATGTTCTGGCTAGGTGGATTAGCCAAGGGAAATGCAGGATTACAGGGATAGGGTCTGGGTGGGATGCTGTCGACTCGATGGGCCGAATGGCTTGGTTCCACACTGTACAGATTCTAAACGCCACAACAGAGCTGATGAGCTGAATGACATTCTGCGCTGTCTCTGGCTCTGGCTTGCTGCTTGACATGGTCAAAAATTAATCGCTTGGTTTTGAGATACGCAATGAATGAGGGTCCGGCGATTGGAAAACGGGTGTCAAATTATCTCACCGCCTTTAGCTGTTTCCTGAATGTTTCTAAAGGTGGAAGAATTGGCTTTGTTTATGACATGCTGAAACAAGACTTTTCAAATGTTCTCTACACATTCACCCTTCCAGGACAGACACTATACGGTTTCATCCTGTGTTAGACCCATTTATCATTGTCGGAGAGTTTACCTGTCATGAGATAGGTGCGTGTTGAAACAGTTTGGAGAGAAGCTGCCAACATTTAAATCTAAGTCACGGGTTGGCTTGGAGGTTCCTTGAGGGATTGTGGATATCAGCTTTTCCTGACTAAATAGCTACCACAAGAATTGTATCAGCCTTTAGCCAGATATGAGCCAAGCTCTCACCCCAACACAATACAGGAGCAAATTACTGCAGGTGCTAGTATCGGTACTGAAACCAAAAAACAATTTTTGAAGATCACAGAGTGTGAACTGACGTTTCAAGTCGATCAGGGCTGATGTGAAGTCTGGAGGGAGCAATAAATGATGGCCTCGCTGATGATGCCTAAATTCAAACAATGAACTTTTTTAAAATGGCGACTGATCGGGGGGAGCCCTTTAGAAATGCAAGTCAAGGCACCACCTAGTGGCCAAAGTCTACAAATTCCCCGTTACCAGCAACTGTTTACATATGGATTTTCTTCCTAAGTCGATTTGACCAATCCTATCTCCCAACGTGTAGTTTCTTTTTACTCTGTTGTCAGCATAGAATGTGGGAGGGCAGCATTGAAGGAAGGTGTTGAGGTACACCTCATGTCACGTTCCAGCCGCCTGTCAGCTCCATATTTGTTGTCCCCTATGTTGGCGTCCAACTGGGGAGTTTTCAATTGTTGCCCTGTCCCGAGATGTTTTCGCCACCTTGAAGGCGCTATGCAAACTCTCCACCCTGTGGTTGGGTACGCTTTCCAACCTCCTTTCCATCAGCTCCGTTGAAAGGGAAAAGCAGCGAATGCTTGCTAGTTTTGGGGCCTGCAAATTCCCCTTTCAATTCCCACGCCATCCTGAATTTGAACTGGACTCTCGCCCTATAACATCATTGTGGCTGTACCTACGCCAGATACAATCTCTTATTCACTCACGGGATGTGGCCATCCCTGGCTAGGCTAGCATTTATTGCCCAACTGTAATTGCCCAGAGGGCAGTTAAGAGTCAACCACACGTTGCTGTGGGTCTGGAGTCACATATAGTCGAGAGTGAGCGGTGCTGGGAAAGCACAATAGGTCAGGCAACATCCGAGGAGCAGGAGAATCGACGTTTCGGGCAGGAGATGCTGCCTGACCTGCTGTGCTTTTCCAGCACCACACACTCTGGACTCTGATCTCCAACATCTGCAGTCCTCACTTTCTCATGGAGTCAAATATAGGCCAGACCAGGTACGGTTGGCAGATTTTCCCCTCCCAATAAAATGGATTTTTAATGCAACATCAGGTCAGCGCATTAAATAAAAGGTTTTTCCGTTACAAGTTGAATTCATCGGGTGTAATGGGATTTAAATAAGTCAGCCAGAACATCAGTCTGTTTTTCTGTTAAGCTCGTCTAGCGACATTACCACCTCCTCAAACTGTGGTGGTTCAAGGAGCTGGTGCACCTCCTGCTCAACGCTGGGATTATCAAACCTGATGTTGCACTGGCCACGTGCAGGAAACAATCTTTTATTTAAACAATCGTTTGTCTTTTGAGTACCATGTTCAGTAGCTGGGCCTTTGGAACTCTAGAGTTAACGTCACCCCAAAGGGTGACATTCAAGGTACAGAAGGAGACTGTCTGACTGCCAGCCCTCCATAGTGCAGATCGGTCGCCTGTACCTTCATTTCCATCGGCACCCAGCTCATCCAATTTCCCTTCAAAGCCAACGATCTCCTGCGTCACTGTCCCTTTCCCCTGGGCAGTGAGTTCCAGGTCGTTGACGCTCGATGGGGTGAATGAAGTTTCAGGGAGTTAAAAGGGAAAGTCCCCAGATAATTTTCTTTTGCTATTTTAAGGGGCTGTCGCAGGAGAGTCTGGCTCATGCACAAAGGTGTTAAAGCGTGTACGCAACTGATCAGACACAGCAGACAATTACTCAGACAGGAAGTGTCGGTTTCGTAGGTTTGCTCTGATATTGCCACTTCACTAGTTGGCACGCAATTCATTTCCAGGAACAGTTATGACTGGCATGGCCGTTGGAGGCTGGATCGATTTGCAACTGCCCTGCCAAAGCAGATCGGACATCTCATTGTCCCTGGTAACACATTCTATTCACTATCTGGTGCGTCAGAGGCTGAGGGGTGACCTTATAGAGGTTTGTAATATCATGAGGGGCATGGATAGGGTGAACAGCCAATATCCTTTCTCCCCAGGGTAGGGGAGTCCAGAACTAGAGGGCATAGGTTTAAGGTGAGAGGGGAAAGATATAAAAGGGACTGAAGAGATAATTCTTTCGTGCAGAGGGTGGTGTGTGTATGGAATGAGCTGCCAGAGGAAATGGTGGAGGCTGGTACAATTACAGCATTTAAAAGGCGTCTAGATGTGTATGTGACCAGGAAGGGTTTAGAGGGATATGGGCCAAATGCTGGCAACTGGGACTAGATTAGGTTGGGATATCTGGTCGGCCTGGACGAGTTGGACTGAAGGGTCTGTTTCCACGCTGTACATCTCTATGACTCTTTGTGACTGTGGGAGTGGAGGGGGTAGGGAATGCTGGTTACAGGGTTGGCACCCTTGGGTTTCTGGTCAACCAATGTATTGTTAAATATATTTTTACACATATTGGATAAACATCCACATTTGTGCATTCCATATGCCTCCAGTAGCAGCATGATTCCTAACACCTTGTGACTGGTCCAACTATGAGGTTGATGCGAGCAGCAGACCTGAAACTGAACTGGATTATCATACAACTGCTATGGTTCCAAGCCCAGGTAAAGATTACTGGACCCTTTCGAACGCTGACACTCATTGTTAGCATTGTTTACACAACTGCTTTATCAAGCAATCTGGGGAAGTGGTAGACTGGAGAGTCCAATTAGAGATGAGCTGGAGGGATCTGTGGACATTTGGAGCTTTGGTTGGGGACAAGTAGCTGAATGGTATGTACGTGAGTGCCCCACTATCATTGACCAAGGTGTCCTGTCTGCCCTGCTAACAACAATATGACTAGCTCCCAGCTGACTGACCAGTTTTGGAGTGTGAATGTTTGTTGGTAGATGGGCTGAATGGCCCATTGTCCTTAGGATTCTATGATTAAAACTCTAACCTGTTTATAAACTCTCCACCAGACAAACAGGAATGGAAAGCACGGGTGCCATGGATGGAGGGAAAGACTGGTAAGGCAGTTTAATAGTCCCTGCCCACAGGGTTCACTGAGATGTTTGTCTTGTTGGGGTGCGCTGCTAATTGACTCTCTTTCTCCAAATGCTTTCACTTGCTTGTAGAAGGTACAGGGTGGCTAGTTCGCGTTCACATAGTTACTGGTTAATAATCTCAGCTGCTGCAGGAAATAGAAAAGGGCTTCCTTCAGGCTGAAGGTAATTTTTACCGCAGTGAAAAGAGACAGTGCCATCCTTTCTGGAGACAGAGAGAGCTAGAAAAGGGAAAGACAGGCAGACAGGAAGAGCAAGGCAGAGAGAGAAAGGGAGAGAGGGAGAGAAAGGAAGAGAGAGAGCCAGGCAGAGAAAGAGACAGAAGGGGTGGGGAGAGACAGAGAGAAATAGAGAGAGAGAGGGGTAGAGATAGACAGAGATATGTGGGAAAAGCAAACCATTCATTCAAAAAATATTGGAGTGAATTGAAGGCAACAAATAAATGAGTGTTGGAGATAACAAGGACTGAAACTGAACAGGAGAATATGCAAAACAAAAAGGCAACAAATGAACTCACTACGTTTACCATTCCCAAAAGTTAAAGAGTAACACTTCTGGAAAATTGCATTTCATATAGGGAGACATACACAAAAAGAGAGCGAGACAAACAGACAGAGAGAGGGAGAGAGAGAGAGAGAGACAGAGACAGAGACAAACAGACAGACAGAGAAAGGGAGGGAGAGGATAACTTCTCACACCAGTGACAGAGTTGGTTTTTGGTGTGTCATTGTGACTGGTGGTTAGGAAGGGACGGTTACTGCACTTTTTCCGAGTACTTTCTGAAGACGAGTCAAAGGCAAAGGAGAAGCCTAAGGCATAGGTGGGGCCCACCTCTTCACAGCTTGGAATGAACACGGCATGAAATATGCCGATCTATTTGAGATGGCTGCTAGATTTGTCACGCAAGATTTTAGCTGCCAAATTTCAAATGGCTCTTATTACAAATCGCAGAGAATTACACTCCCCATTAACTTTACAACAGTCACAATTTAACCCTGGGAACACCACATTGCAGCTCATCACGCCACTGCAAGTACTCGAAGCTGATTGCATTGATATCACCAACCCATCTCCATCATGTGAACATAATCACAGGGAAGCCATTCATCCCCTTTGCTTCAACTCCACCATTCAATGGAATAACACAGAACAGAGAACAATACAGCACAGGAACAGGCCCTTCGGCCCTCCAAGCCTGTGCCAGCACATTTGGCCTTTCCATGCTAAAACTGTCTTCCCTTACAGGATCCGTATCCCTCTATTCCCTTTTTATTCATGTGTCCGTCCAGGTGTTTCTTGAACGCTGCTATTGTGTCTGCTTCCACCACCTCCTCTGACAGCATGATCCAGGCACTCACCACTTTTTGTGTGAAAATCTTGCCTCGCACATCGCTTTTTAAATGTCCCCACACCATCTCCCCACCCCTCCCCCAACACCCTGAACCTGTGTCCCCTCGTAACTGACCCCTCCACCCTGGGAAAAAGCCTCATGCTTTCCACTCTTTCCATGCCGTTCACAATCGTATAAACTTCTATCAGGGATTATGACTGATCTCTTGTGATCTAACTACCACTCTTCCTGTCAGCCCCCACAACCCTCAGCTCCCTTGACTATCAAGTATCTAAGGCAGAAGTGGGTACTGCAGATGCTGGAGATTAGAGTCAAGATTAGAGTGATGCTGGAAAAGCACAGCAGGTCAGGCAGCATCCGAGAGCAGGAAAATCGATGTTTCGGGCAAAAGCCCTTCATCAGGAATTAGGCCAAGTATCTAACTCAGTCTTGAATATATTTAGCGAACCAACCTCCACTGTTCCAATTGCACTGAGTAATCACCCTCTGAGAGAAAGAATTGTTCCTCATGTCTCCCTGAAAAGGGAGATGGCTAACCTAGTCCCTTTTTCCTGGTCTCCCTCACAACAGGAACCACCATCTGGGCGGCAGAGTGGCTCAGTAGTTAGCACCAGGAGCCCAGGTTTGATCCCAGCCTCAGGTGACTGTCTGTGTGGAGTTTGCACATTCTCCCCGTGTCTGCATGGGTTTCCTCCGGGCGCTGTGGTTTCCTCCCACAATCCAAAGATGAATTGGCCATGCTAAATTGCCCATAGTGTTAGGTGCATTAGTTATGGGTAAATGTGGGGAATGGGTCTGTGTTGGTTACTTTTCAGAGGGACAGTGTGGACTGTTGAGCCGAAGGGCCTGTTTTCATACTGTAGGGGATCTAATCTTGGTATCCTTCCTACCAAGTCCCCTCAGGATTTTGTATATTTTCAATAAGATTACCACCATTCTTCTAAGCACCAATGGACTCCAATATGTTTGTCTTCATTTCTCAGATCTTTGGGTATAGCAGTTGGGACATCATGTTGACGTTTTACAGGACATTGGTGAGGCATCTTTGGGAATACTGTGTCCAGTTCTGGTCACCCTGTTATAGGAAGGGTGTTATTAAGCTGGAGAGGGCTCAGAAGAGATTTACGAAGATGTAGCTGGGTGTGGAAGGTTTGAGTTATAAATAAAGGCTGGATAGGCTGGGAGTTTTTTCACTGGAGACGAGGAGGTTGGGAGGGGACCTTATAGAGGTTTATAAAATAAAGAGGGGTATAGATAGAGTTAATGGTAGGTGTCTTTTCCCCAGGTTGAGGGATTTCAAGACTAGGGGACACATTTTTAAGGTGAGAGGAGAGAGGTTTAGAAAAACATAAAAGGCAAATTTTTTACACAGAGGATGGTTGATGTGTGGAATGAACTTCCTGAGAAAGTGGTGGATGTGGGGACAATTTAAAAGACATTTGGATAAATACGTGAACAAGAAAGGTTTGGAGGGATATGGGCCAGGTGGGACTAGTTTAGTTTGGGATTACATTCAACATGGACTGGTTGGACCGAAGAGTCTGTTTCTGTGCTGTATGACTCAATGATTCTATGACTCTGTGTTCAACCTATTCTTCATAACATAAGGCCTACATCCCAGGGATAAGGTATATTAACCATCTCTGAACTTCTTGTAACAAATTTATATCCTTTTCCAAATAAAGAGATTGAAGTTGCACAGTACTCTAGCTGTGGTCTGACCCAAGGTCCTTTAAAGGTGCAATAAGATTTCCCAACTTATATCATAGAATTCCTACAGAGTGGGAGCAGGCCATTCAGCCCATACCGACTATCCAGCAAGCATCCCACCAAGACCCATCCCCCTTACCTTGTATTCCCTGTGGCTAACTCACTTAGCCTGCACATCCCTGAACACTATGGGCAATTTAGCATGGCCAATCCACCCTAACCTGCACATCCCTGAACACTATGGGCAATTTAGCCTATCCAGCCTATTTAGCCTAAATGACTATCTAGCAAGCATCCCACCAAGACCCACTCCCCTTACCTTGTATTTCCCATGGCTGACTCACTTAGCCTGCACATCCCTGAACACTATGGATAATTTAGCATGGCTAATCCACCCTAACCTACACATCCCTGGGCACTATGTGTAATTTAGCATGGCCAATCCACCCTAACCTACACATCCCTGGACACTATGGGTAATTTAGCATGGCCAATCCACCCTAACCTACACATCCCTGAGCACTATGGGCAATTTAGCCTGGCCAATCCACCCTAATTTGCACATCCCTGAACACTATGGATAATTTAGCATGGCTAATCCACTCTAACCTGCACATCCCTGAACACTATGGGTAATTTAGCATGGCCAATCCACCCTAACCTACAAATTCCTGGACACTATGGGGTAATTTAGCATGGCCAATCCACCCTAACCTACACAGCCCTGGACACTATGGGTAATTTAGCATGGCCAATCCACCTGTGCATCTTTGGACGGTGGGAAGAAACCGGAGCACCCAAAGGAAACCCAGGCAGATGCAGGGAGAATGTGCAGTCACCTGAGGGTGGAATTTAACCTGGGTCCCTGGTGCTGTGAGGCAGCAGTGCTAACCACTAGGCCACCATGCTGTCTTTAACATTTCATTCCCCTCTCTATTAAATCTAACATACCATTTGCCTTTGTAATCACTTGCTGTAACTGCACACTAAGTTTTTGTGATTCGTTCAGTAATTGACAAAGTAACACATGGCATCAAAATTAGATCATGGACGATTACTTAAACACGTCCGGGTCTCTCAAGTGGGGCAGGGTGTGTGTTTTACTGATCTGTTAAACGTAAGCTTGCAAGGTCTGGTCGAGATCTACACTACATATTAAAAATTGCCAGGCACTGTTGTTGCCCCTATTGTATTTCTTGTCTTATCAAATAACACAGGTGTAGTGGCTTGGATTCAGTTTACTTGAAACTCTCAGGGTGTGGGGGGTGCCAGTGTTGGACTGGGGTGGACAATGGTCCAAAAGCTTGTGATTTCAAATAAACCTGTTGGACTATAAACCCACGTGACTTTGAAAATCTCATACAGACTTAGCTCACAGCACAGATGACAACATGCAGTTAGGGATAACCACACAACACAAGTAGATTCCAACATGCTAGACTGTACATGGTGGTTGGTCACGTAGTTTATCCTCCTCCTTGGCCCTTCAATGTATCTCGATCTTAAAACAACACAACTCTTAAAGCAATAACACTTAGTCTTTTGAGTTGGTCGGGCTAAATTTCAGCTGCCATAGGTTGCCATTTTGAACCCTCCTTTCGGCCCTACCTCATCTAACCTTAAAGTCAGGAGGTCATGGATTCAAGGTGGTCTCAAGAGTCTCAGACAGAAAGTGAAGGCAACCACTCCTGGTGCAATACTGCGGGACTGCAATGTAGTTTAAGGCACCATCTTTCCAAAGAGACATTAACCCCAGGATCTCGTCTGCTTTCTTCCAAGCCCGAGGCTCCCAGCCTCACTCCTGATGAAGGGCATTGGTCGATCTTCCTGCTCCTGGGATGCTGACTTGCTGTGCTTTTCCAGCACCACTCTAATCTTGACTCTAATCTCCAGCATCTACAGTACCACTAGAGGACCCAGGGAGTTAGCTAAAGAGTGCCTGAGGAGCTCTCCCCAATCAATGTTACTCCTCAATCTGTACCACAACATCTCGATGATGGACCCATGACATTAACTCTGTTTCTCTCTTTACAGAGGCCAACCCATTCACGCTGAGTTTCTCCAGAAGTTTCTGTTTTTGGTTGTATCAGATCTGCAGCATCGATTTGTTTTATTTTTTTTTCTTGTGTGTGCAGATGTAAGACACAGTGAATGAACAACGAGTGCACAAAACTTTATTCATTTTCCGCCACCAGGAAACATCCGAATGACAAGCAGTGCCCTTCTCAACAAAGGGCAATGCTGCGTGATCAAAAAGTGAAAGGGAAGGGGCAGGGATTAAATCAAAATAGAGTCGGAGGGAGAAATAAAGCACTCCACTCCCTGAAAACCTCAAAGGTGTTGGTGGACACCGTGTGCTCCTTCTCCAGGGACACTCGGGCTCTGACGTAACCGTGGAAGTCAGCCCTAACTACCCCCTCCGCGGCCCACTGACTGGATCTGGTATGGCTAGTTTGGTCAGGCCCAGGAGCAGACTCATGAGGAGCCCCTCTGACCTACCCTCCCCGCTCCACACCACGTGTCAATTGGTTTTATATCGTGCTATGTCCAAATTGGCCACTGCATTCTGAGAGGGACTTTACCTTTCTTTTTATTTCAAAGATATTCTTTATTCATAAAAATATTTTTATATACATGCATAGTCGCTGGAGCTGCTCGGGTTCTGTACAGTCGCATATGAAGGAACAAACATTGGAGTTTGACTCTATCCAACAAACAAACCAAAAAGCATCCCTCACTTTCACCAGATTACATTTACCTGCACTTGAGGCACTGGGAGGGCCCAATAACTGAATGGACGCGCATTTAACTTCATTAGGAAGACCTCAGACAGTGGTCTGACCCCACTGTGCCTGCCCCAGGCTATAGTGCGTCTGTCAGCAGATAGTCCTGAACCTCCAAGAGGGACAGGACTTCAGCATTGCCACATCAACTCTAAGGCAATGTTTTGGAAGTTGCTTGTGTTTCAAATATCCTCTTCATTGACACCAAAATGCGGACCCTTAGTTGAAACATGCAATGATGGGGGAAGACATTCAATTTGCACCACTTTTAGACCCACAACCTAGCAATGCTGCCAAAAAATGAACATAAAAGAGAAATGGGTTGGGAAAAGTATATGTTCCTGAAATTGGTTTGAACGAACAGTGCTACCTTTACACAATCCTCAAGTTCCCTGCCCTCTGGAACCTTTGGGTCAGACTGTGTGATTCCTGAGTTAAAAATAACTTCATGGCTATTATTTGGAGATGCCAGTGTTGGACTGGGGTGTACAAAGTTAAAAATCACACAGCACTAGGTTGTAGTCCAACAGGTTTAATTGGAAGCACGCTAGCTTTCGGAGCGTCGCTCCTTCAACCAACCTGATGAAGGAGCGTCGCTCCGAGAGCTAGTGTACTTCCAATTAAACCTGTTGAATTATAATCTGGTGTTGTGTGATTTTTAACTTCATGGCTATTTGTTACCTTGGCTTTACAACAATAGATCAGCCCTCAACGAAAGGCTTGAGCATTAAAACCGGTAATTGTAAAACAAAGATGTGTTCTGAAGCAGAGTCATTGGACTTGAATCTGTTATCTGGAATTTTCTCTCCATAGCTGTTGAGTTTTGAAAGTAATTTCTGTTTTGGAAACAGATAATTTACAATTAGCCTCATCCCAATCAATCTTCTGCTTAACGTGCATTAACATCCATCCCCAAAGACTAACACACTCAGAAGATTCCATTCATTGATGATAACTTCAAATAACTTGTGGGCGGCACGGTGGCACAGTGGTTAGCACTGCTGCCTCACAGCGCCAGAGACCCGCGTTCAATTCCCGCCTCAGGCGACTGACTGTGTGGAGTTTGCACGTCCCCTACTGTGTCTGCGTGGGTTTCCTCCGGGTGCTCAGGTTTCCTCCCACAGTCAAAAGATGTGCAGGTCAGGTGAATTGGCCATGCTAAATTACCCGTAGTGTTAGGTAAGGGGTAAATGTAGGGGTATGGGTGGGTTACGTTTCGGCGGGTTGGTGTGGACTTGTTGGGCCAAAGGGCCTGTTTCCACACTGTAATGTAATCTAATCTAATAAATGCTGTTTAATTTATCAGTCCAACCTTGTTCTCTGCTTTGTTCCTGCCTGCCCTGACTGTTTGATTCGTTCCTTTTCCCAACTGAACCAGTCTCAGACTGATCTCTTTCCTCATTATGTCCCTGGGTTTCCCCCCTCTCCCCACTTCACTAGTTGAAATCCTTCTGGGCAGCTCTAGCAAATCTCCCTGCCAGTATATTAGTCCCCTTCCAATTCAGCCTTGTTATACAGGTCACTTCTACCCCAGAAGAGATTCCAATGATCCAAAAATGTGAACCCTTCTCCCCTGTACCAGCTAGGGTTTAGAGGGATACGGGCCAAATGCTGGCAAATGGCACCAGGTTAATTTAGGATATCTGGTCGGCATGGACGAGTTGGACCGAAGGGTCTGTTTCCGTGCTGTACATCTCTATGACTCTATGATAACTTGTCACTTCAGGTGTCACACCAAAACAAAAGCGAGTTCAAAACTAATGGCATATTTCTAAGAAGGATATGAGGAGCAACATTTTTACACAGAGAGTGGTTCGTGTGTAGAATAAACTGCCAGCGGAAGTGGTGGATGAGGGTGCAGTTACAATATTTAAAGGACATATGGACAAGTACATGAGTAGGAAAGGTTTGGAGGGGGATGTGGACTAAATGCAGGCAGGTGGGACTGGTTCGGTTTGGCATTATAGTCGGCATGGACTGATTGGACCGAAGGGTCTGTTCCTGTATCATATGACTCTATGACTCCATGAAGGGTAAAACACCAGCGCCTTTTTCCGTTCATTTCTTGTGATTGATTTGTAAAAATTCTTCCGGGGGATGGACGTGACTGTTGCTGGTTGGGCCAGTATTTATTCACCATCTCTAGTTGCCCTTGGGCAGGTGAGACACCTTGCTGACTCACTGTTTCATGCAGTAACCTGCAGTATTGTTAGGAAGAGTGTTCCAGGACTTTGGCAGTTATAGCACTTCCAAGACCATACGAAACAGGAGTAGGCCATTCGGCCCTTCCGGTCTGCTCCACCATTCAATAGGATCATGGCTGATCCGACATTCCTCACGTCCACTTCCCTGCCCTTTCCCTGTAGCCCTCGATTCCCCGACTGATCAAGAATCTATCCCAACCTTAAAGGGACTCTGCCCCCACAGATCTCTGTGGCAAGGAGTTCCAAAGATTCGTGATTTCTCTTCAACGATACTGTTGTGCAGCTTGAAGAGCCACAGTTCAGTTAAAGACACCACTGGCGCCATGTCTACCAGGTGAAGTCACCTGAGGGTCGCATGGGAGCAGGCAAATCAGGAATTAAAGAGAGAGAAAGGTGCTTGGAAGTTTGCACTCCTGGTCAACCCCAGTTTTAACGAGATCTGATTGGATGCAAATTGAACTGATCAGAAAACAGAAGCAAAATTATTGTGAAACGTTTTATTGCAATCTTCAGTCAGATGTTTGTGGAAATAACTCAAACTATTTTTTTAAGAAAAGAAACAGTGTCACCCCTTCATTGGACAAGTCAAACTGGGGAGAGACACCTGGTAAGGAATCTAATGTCCCATTGGACAGCTCACACAGGTCAGGGCCCAACCATTGGCTGCCTTGATGAAGAGACTGATCAATGGCTGAGCCAATGCGGCCTCATCCTCCTCGCTACTGTGTGGACTTTTGAATCCAGTGGCTCTCAAAGTATGGTCTGAAGACCATCATCAGGTGTTTACGGTTTCTCCCTGGATTGCTGCATCGCCAATTCATGGTCCTGTGACCATACAATAGGACAGAGCAGTGCCCTCACCCCAGTGGTATTATCACTGGACTGTTAATCCTGAGTTTCTGGGGAACCCAGGTTCAAATCCCACAATGACAGGTGGTGAAGTTTGAGTGGAAGTTTTAAAACTGAAAAATGTGTTGCTGGAAAAGCGCAGCAGGTCAGGCAGCATCCAAGTGTAGGAGAATCAACGTTTCAGGCATAAGCCCTTCTCCTGCTTCTTGAATGCTGCTTGACCTGCTGCGCTTTTCCAGCAACACATTTTTCAGCTCTGATCTCCAGCATCTGCAGTCCTCACTTCCTCCTGGAATTTTTAAAAACCTATAATTCAGAGCTGCGTCGTTGGGAAAAACCCACCTGGTTCACTAACGTCCTTTCGGGAAGGAAACTGCCTTCGTTACCCGGCCTGGACTACATGTGGCTCCAGACCCGCAGCGATGATTGACTCTTCACTGCCCTCTGGGCAATTAGGGAGGGGCAGCAAATGTTGGCCCAGCTAATGACACCCGCATCATGTGAAGGAAAAGAAATACAATCATGGAGGGGCTTCACGTGATCAGATTGTGCCCACCTTATGTGAGTGCCAGGGTAAGAGTTGATAAAGCGATCTGATTTTCTGCACTTAGAGTCATACAGCATGGAAACAGACCCTTCAGTCCATCCAGTCCATGCTGACTATGTCCAGGACTACTGTAACCTAGTCCCACCTGCCTGGTCCTGGCCCATATCCCTCCAAACCTTTCCTATTCATGGACTTATCCAAATGTCTAGTAAAAGTTGTAACTGTCCCCACATACACCATCCCTCTGGCAGCCCATTCCACACATGAAGTACTCTCTGTGTTAAAAAAAAGTTGCCCCTTGTATCCTTTCAAGTCTTCCTTTTAAACCTTTATCCAGGAAAGAAAACTTCCCCAATTCAGTCCGGAATGGCTAGTTCCCTCTGAAACCATAACCTCTGGTCCTAGATTCTCAGCATCGACTGGTGTTCCACTCTGCGAATCTTTTCGAGAAAAGCCTTTTCCAGATAAATTGTACGCATCATCTTTATAAATCTGTTTTTGCCTTCGTCAGCACCTCAATCTCTTTTTGTGATGCTAAGACTAGAATGCTAAGGTGGAGCTGAAATCCAAAAGGAGGTAGAATAAAATACAATAGAATCCCTACAGTGTGGAAACAGGCCTTTTAGTCCAACAATCCACACTGACTCTCTGAAGAGTAGCCCACCCAGACCAATTCCCCTAGCCTATATTTCCCCTGACTAATTCCCCCTAACCTGCACATCCCTGAACACTATGGGTAATTTAGCATGGCCAATCCACCATAACCGGCACATCCCTGGGCACTATGGGTAATTTAGCATGGCCAATCCACCATAACCTACACATCCCTGAACATTATGGACAATTTAGCATGGCCAATCCACCATAACCGGCACACCCCTGAACACTATGGGTAATTTAGCATAGCCAATTCCCCCTAACTGGCACATCCCTGAACACTATGGGCAATTTAGCATGGCCAATTCCCCCTAACCTACACATCCCCGAACACTATGGGCAATTTAGCATGGCTAATCCACCCTAACCTATACATCCCTGAGCACTATGGGGCAATTTAGCATGGCCAATTCCCCCTAACCTGCACATCCCTGAGCACTATGGGGCAATTTAGCATGGCCAATTCCCCCTAACCTGCACATCCCTGGGCACTATGGGTAACTTAGCATGGCTAATCCACCCCAACCTACACATCCCTGAACACTACAGGCAATTTAGCATAGCCAATCCTCCCTAACCTACACATCCTTGAACACTATGGACAATTTAGCATGGCCAATCCACCCTAACCTACACATCCTTGAACACTATGGACAATTTAGCATGGCAAATTCACCCTAACCTACACATCCCTGGGCACTATGGGCAATTTAGCATGGCTAATTCATCCTAACCACACATCCCTGAACACTATGGGGCAATTTAGCATGGCCAATCCACCTAATTAGCTGAACATGAAACCCATGGTGAGGCGGTGCTGGTGTTGGACTCGGTTGGATCAAGTTAAAAATCACACGATACCAGGTTATAGTCCAATAGGTTTATTTGGAAGCACTAGCTTTCGGAATGCTGGTGAAGGAGCAGTGCTCTGAAAGCTCATTCTCCCAAATAAAGCTATCAGACTATAACCTGGTGTTGTGTGATTTTAACTATGAAACCCGTTGTGAGATGATGGATTGCAACCAGACATCACCCCATCAACTCTTGCTCTCGATGATTTATTGTGCAGTCTCAAGCGAAAATGGATGATGTTAAAGCAGTGGATGGTCCATGATTGTGGGGTGAGAGACTTTAGTCCCACCTCCACGATCTGCAGTGCGAGGGGTAGCGGTCTAGTCCATCACTGAACTATATTGGCCCACAATGTGCGGGGAAACATCTGTGGAAAAACACCACG
Organism: Chiloscyllium plagiosum; assembly: GCF_004010195.1. Classification (NCBI taxonomy): domain Eukaryota; kingdom Metazoa; phylum Chordata; class Chondrichthyes; order Orectolobiformes; family Hemiscylliidae; genus Chiloscyllium; species Chiloscyllium plagiosum. Next base: position 97,589,239 of record NC_057717.1, on the reverse strand, counting down.
GTCACTGTGGTACAAGCGAAACAACACAAGTGACTCTGGCAGTGTCTCACCAAAACCATCCAGTAGGGGGCAGATAAAGTAGAAACCCCACTCTCAATAGTTTGGACACTTGGAGCTTCGTAAGGTGTCACTACGGCTTGCTTAATCAGAAACAAAAGTAAAAGGAGGCCACTCAGCCCATTGAGCCTGCTCCTCCATTCTAGATCCTGGTTGATTGATGCCATTTTCCCACATTATCCTGTTACTCTCTGTTGGAAACTCCGAAGAAGAATCACGCATGAATCGAAATGTTATCTCCAGAGATGCTGCCAGACCCTTCCTGAGTTTCTCCGTGTTCTCTGTGTTTGCTTCAGATCGCCAACAGTTTTTTTTTCAAGCTTTCACAGGATGAGAACGTCTCTGACCAGGCCCAGCGTTTATTGTCCGCCCCTAATTGCCCAGAGTGTGGTTAACAGTTGACCGGGTTGCTGTGGGTCTGGAGTCACATGTAGGCCAGACCAGGTAAGGACGGCAGTTTCTTTCCCTAAAGGGCATCAGTGAACCAGATGGGCTTTTTCGACAATTGATAACGTTAGTCTTAATTCTAGAGCTTTAATGAATTCAAATCCCACCATCTGCCGTGATCGCTGGATTATTAAGCCAGAGGCCATGAGTTAGAATTTGAATTCAATACAAATCTGGAATTGAGGGTCTAATGGTGGCCACCAAACTGTTGCCAATTGTCAGGGAAAGACCCATCTGGTTCATTAATCTCCTTTAAGGAAGGAAATCTGCCATCCTTACCCGGTCTGGCCTACATGTGACTCCAGACACACAGCATCGCGGTCAACTCTCAACTGCGGTTCAATACTGACATTAGCCAGTGGCACACACGTACTGTGAATGAATAAGTAAAATTGTTAAAGGCGCTCTGTGGCTAGACCATGTTGTTGTTGTGCTGTTGTTCATTCAGGGGGAATATGATCTGACAAGTTCTCCTTTCTGTTTCAAATAAAGGAGAAACATTATCGTCCTAGCATTTGATGGTACTGAGTTGTCATTGAAAGAATTGAAAGTTTCAGGCTGAGCAGACTCAGGAGGGAGTTTTCAGAGTCATGAGTACTATATCACGATCTCTATAACATCGGCAGTATTACTGGTAATTCGCCACAGTATTTAATTTCCTTTTGAAATTGACTAATGAATCTGCTTCCACTGTGCCATCAGCTAACTAGAGTGTAACTACTTGGTGTGTGAAATATATTTTCAAGTCCTCTGCTTTCCTTTCTGTTGGTCTAAAATCTCTGTCACTATGGTCATCCACCCTTCTATCAATGGGAGCCTCTCCTTATTGACTTTCTTGAAAGCTCCCACTACATTGAGTATGTTTTATAGGTACTGTCCCTCTCTCTGAACCAGAAGGCCTGGGTTCAGGACCCACCAAATGTGTAACAAAGCAGTTGACCAGACTACCCTTAACCATCTCCCCATCTAATGAGCATAAGCTCAGTTTCCCAAGCCTTGGTAACTTAGAACAAATGCCAGAACTGACAGGCCCTGCTAGGCCTCAGTGACCATAATTACAACATCATGTGTTGCTTTTCATTCGATGGGTGAAAATGGTACTCAACTCCTGTTCCTGCTGAACTGAGCCAGTGTATCTGATTATCAACTGATTATCAGCTCAGTAGGCACGGGAGGTAGAGTCCAATTTGCCTTGTGAGTACTGGGCTTTGGAGTCGCAGCTGGAATTTTTCATTGCATAGAAGTCCCTTGAAGTGAGGGGAAGAGTCTTCTACTGAAATCATTCAATCACACTCCCTGCTGAATCTCCCCCTTTCCGAATTGTGTCCGTCCCTTCTCTCCTTGCCTCACCTTTGATGACCATCCTTTCCCAGATTCCGTCCTTCCCTCCCCAAAACGTCCTTCGGCTGTTTCAGAGTGCAGACTATCTTCGGCCAACCTGTGCTTGCAAAACCCAAAACAAAGGGCTTACTGGTCAATGGGATTCTGTGATAGGGCAGGGTGAGTTGGACAGTGTCCTAATAGCCACACCAACAAGAAAAATCAATCGCGCTTCTCATGTGGTTCATTGATGTCTAAGCGAAATATCTAAGCATTTGCATGCAGCAGGGATGGTCTAATGGTATTCTCACTGGACTGTTAATCCACAAACTGAGGTAGTGTTCTGGGGACCTGGATTCAAATCTCACCATGGCAGATAGTGGAATTTGAATTCAATTTAAAAGGGAAAACTCCGGAATTAAGAATGATCCACTGTCGGAAAAACCCATCCGGTTCACTGACACGCTTTAGGGAAGGAAACCTTCCCTGGTCTGGCCTACACGTGACTCCAGACCCACAGCAATGGGGTTGACTCTTAAGTGTCCTCTGGGCAATTAGGGATGGTTAATAAATGCTGGACTTGTCAGGGATGCCCTCATCACATGAATGAAAGGTCTATTCTCTTCAAATGAGAGAAATGTGTTTAAATTTTGCACTTTTTTCTTAATTACCCAGGAGCATCGGAAGTCTATGATTCCTGATTGCCTTCTTGGTGGGAATGATTTGCCCAATCAACGTACCAACCAATCAGCACCCTTTTCTCCTGCAGTATAAACCAATGCGATCAGTGGAAATTTGGCATTCTTGCATTTGTCCTGATGAGTACAGCATGGAAAGCTGGTCTCTATTAAGCAAGAACCAGGCTTCCTGATGCTTCATTTGGAAGTCTACAGAGGCTCAGTTGATAGTATTTTGACCTCCGAGCCTCAAAGTTCCAAGTCCCCAGGGTTTGAGTCTAAAAATTGAAATGGACTCCCCAGCACCTCTCCCCTATGAACTGGCTAAGACCAGCCATTGATTCCCTACAATGTGGAAACAGGCCTTTGGCCCAACATGTCCACACTGACCATCCGAAGAGTAACCCACCCAGGTCCATTCCCCTACCCTATATTTACCCCTGACTAATGCACACCAAACCTACATGTCCCTAAACACTGTGGGCAATTTAGCATGGCCAATTCACCCTAACATGCACATCTTTGGACTGTGGGAGGAAATGGGAGCAAACCCACACAGACACGGGGAGAATGTGCAAACTCCACACAGACAGTTTCCTGAGGGTGGAATCGAACCTGGGTCCCTGGCGATGTGAGGCAGCAGTGCTAACCACTGAGCCACCATGCTGCCCTGAACTTGGTAGAGACTGAGACCACAAAGTTGCATTGCTTTGTGACACTTTATGTTTAGTGTGAAGATATGAGAGGTGGTGAATCTCCATCTGAGGGAAGAATAGAACAAAACAATTATCTTTTGGTTGTAAATTATATCTTCCCAGCACAAGGATGCTTCACAGCTGTATAAGTAACATCTATCATCCTGTACATTTGAAGTAATCATTTGGCAGGAGAGGGCTTGGGTATAAGTGCTGTAAGACGACACACTTTGTCAAAGTTTTTCATCAGGACCATTTTCAAGAATGCCAACGTAAAAGGAAATCAACGCTGAATACTGTGTGAGAAGGGAGAGCTGATTAGTCGGCCAGGGTTGGAGTCGTGGCATAAGCAGGCCATTCGGCCCCTCTAGCAAGCCCCTCCTCCTGCTCCTCGACTGCTGCCTGACCTGCTGTGCTTTTCCAGCATCACACTCTCGACTCTGATCTCCAGCATCCGTAGATCTTACTTTCACCCTGTTTTATTCCAGAGACCCAATCGATGTTCGGAGGTCCCAGGTTCAAATCCTTGCGGGGTAGAAGTTGAATTCAGTTAAATAAAAGATCTGGGATTAAGAGTCAGATGATGACAATGAATTAATTGGTGTGTGCAAGCCAATCTGGTTCACGTTTTTTAGGGAACGGAGGTTTGGCTGAGATACCTGAAGCTTGATAGGCTAGATGTTGAGGGACGTAAAAATTCCAATTGATTTAACATGCCTGCCCTCTCAAGGCAACGCTAAAGGTCGCACAGCATTAATTCAAGGCCAACATTTATTCCTCATGGAAGTGGTTTCATCATCACATTTATAGGAACATTGATCAGTCAGGAATTCCCAAACAAAGTGACTGATGGAATAAGCTGGAAATCTTAGGACAATTGACAGGGGTGGACTTGGAATGATTGCTTCTCCTTGTTGGGAGAGTTTAGGACCAGAGGGAATAATCTCGGAGTAAGGGGCTCACATAGTTAAGATAAAGCTGAGGAGGAAATTGTTCTCCAGGTGGTGGGGGGAGGCGGTGGTGAATCTGTGGAAGTCTTTACCAGTGAGGGGCTATGGGAGGTTGAGCCCTTAAGGACATTTAAGGCTGAGAAAGACAAATCCTGAACTGGCGAGGAAATTAAGGATTGGGTGGGTGGGTGGGTGGGGGGGGAAGCGGAGTTCAAGATGATTTGGATTTTATTGGATGGTGCAGTAGATTCGATGGGCTGAATGGTCTACTTCCACTCCAGTGCCTTCCAGTCTGTGCTGGCTCATTGGCAGCGACGGCTCTTTGCAAAGTGATGTGTCCACATTTGACCGGCTTCGTCCTGGGGCGATGACACACCTCCCTCACAGTTCCCAGCGACCAAACAGGGTCAATGACTAGAAGCGGTGACCTTCACCTCACAATTGGAAGCTGCTAAGTCTCGTAATGTCCGCCAACGGATTCAGCAGCAGGAGAACCGAGGTGTCTTCTCGTTGAGTTATGCCCGAGAGGTGCGGAACTTAGCCACTGTGAACAAGAATGCAGTTACAACTCTGTTCACAAATTAACTAAGCCCTGTACCTCAGGGCGCTGCCTCGGAGAGGGGCAATATCGTCTCTATCCGGTAAGGATTCCATCCTGAAGGAATCATAAATTCTCACTCAAGAACTTATTTCTCAACCACCCCACTCGATGGGACTCTTCCTGTTCAGTTGTGTGACTCTCTATCCCAATCTCTTCCCATCTTCCCTTCTTGCCAAGACCAACTCAAAGTGGAATACGAAAGGATGGCTTCCATCACTGTGCCCTTTAAATGACCCTCCTTATATGGACTGCTGACCTCAACTGAGGTCGCGTGCTCATGCCTGGAATAGGGTCTGAACAATTAACATCTGGTCAGTCACTGTCCAATAAACTCAGGAAACAGGTGGAAGACGGTGACTTTGTGGTAACGTTGCTGGCCTGGAACTCGTTCCTCAAATGAAATTCATCTTCTTCATTGTCCTCTCATTGCAGAGAAATAAGTCTTCATACAGGAGCAGGTTTCAGATTGCCGATGTAATACGTGCCGCCAATTGGTAATCCCTGGCAATGTGATTCTGTGTTCCTCTAAAATCACATCACCAGGAATCCCCTTCAGCGACAGTAGTCCACAGTGAACAAGGCTCTTTCCTATCTTCTGGTGAGCGAGCCAACAAATAATGCAAACCATAGAATGATCATAGAGTTCCTATAGTGTGGGCCATTCGGCCCAACAAGTCACACCTATCTTCCGAAAAGTAACCCACCCAGACCCATTTCCTCCAACATATTACTCTAAATGTATCCCTGACTAATGCACCTAACCTACATATCCCTGGACACTATGGGCAATTTAGCACGGCCAATACACCCTAACCTGTACATCTTTGGATTGTGAGAGGAAACTAGAGCACCCAGAGGAAACCCATGCAGACACTGAGAGAATGTGCAAACACTACACAAACAGTCACTTGAGGCGCTGTGAGGCAGCAGTGCTAACTACTGTCTCACTGTGCCACTGTGATAGCATGCCCGTTAGGCCATTCAGCCCCTCAGTAAGTCATAATGGCCCTTGTGGAAGAGAACTCTTTCTCCATAGCCCACAACTTAACTTTGCATGTTAGGCCTGTATTTTGATACCAGTACAGTCCAATAGAGCATGTGCATTTGCAGTCGTATTGACAGTTTATTTCGAATATAGTGTCAGTGGGTCTTGACAGACCGAATGTGGCAGCAGTGAAGGTGGTGGAGGAATTTAATCCATTGTCAAGTGCAAAATGTTTATTTGAAGCTCCAAATGTTGCACTGACCAGACAGCGGTTATTTCACCTGTTTATCCATCCCCAGGTTTCTGTACAGCTTCCCTGTAAGTCCAGAATATGTAGTTCTGAATAGCTACACCATGTGATCAGAGTCTGAGGATATGGGGTATGTCATTTAGGATGGAGGTGAGGAGTAACATCTTCACCAAGAGAGTGGGCAGCCAGTGGGATTTCCTGCTGAAGTCAAAACATTGAATGTCTCCAAGAAGGAGTTATAGTTCTTAGGGCTGAAGGGAGCAAGGGGTATGGGGGAGAACGTGGGAACAGGGTTGGGATGATCAGCCATGATCTTATTGAATGGTGGAGCAGGCTCAAATGGCCTACTCTTCCTCCTATTTTCTACGTATCTATGTCGCATTGTGGCATACATTTTTTCTTCAGATTGGTTTTGAAGACAAGGATGACATATCTTTCTAATTACAATCGGGAGAGGAACCCCGGCCTGATTATCCTCCCCACCTCATTAAGCTAGGCCACGTATGTCAAGTCTACTCCTGTTGTACCAGAGATTCGAGACCTGGGATCCAATAGACTCTTGAGTCTCAGGAGCGGGAAGGGCTGACAGATAAAGGTCGAGAATGAAAGGGTTTGATTCGGGCAACTGAGGTGAGGTCATTCTGAAGACTGGAAGTGGAGGCCGAGTGTTGGAAATAAACTACTCGTGAATCCAATCAGGAATTACAGTGAAAAGGCTTACCCCCACCTCCCCCCCACCAGAGAGCAGCAAAGACTTGGAGTCAACTACCAACTGGAGTACTCTGGGTAATGATAGGGCCAGGGAATCCCAGGGTTTTGGTTTGGTGTTAATGGAAATCTTCATCTGAAATCTTTTGAGTCAGGAGGGGGCGCCAACTCAAAACGTCAAAAACTGAGAGTGATGGATTTCCATCTGGGTACCGTCAGCTAACCGGTCGTGATGGAATTGGCACTAGATGCACACTCAATGAGGTGAATGGCCTCTCCTTTGTTGTAGTGCTGCTGCAGTCACTGTGACTGAGACAGTGGTGACCCTAAACTGGAAGCCAGTGGGTAATTCATAAATCCAATCTCCCGGTGGAAGGTGGACAGCCTTTGATATCAATGGGTGATAATGAACCATCTCTGAAGGCATTTGAACCTTTATGTCACATGCTGTAAAGTAAAAGTCATAGAACAGCTTTAATTTGTCTTAGTACAATGCCGAATAACTATAGAATTCCTACAGTGTGGAAACAGGCCATTTGGCCCATTGTGTCCACACCAACCTCCCTGAAGGATATCCCACTCTACCCCTGTAACGCTGCATTTCCCATGGCCAATCCACCCTATGCTGCACATCCCTGGGCACTACAGGTAATTTAGCATGGACAATCTGCCCTAACCTGCACATCCCTGGGCACTGTGGACAGTTTAGCTTGGCCAATCCGCCTAGCCTACACATCCTTGGGCACTATGGGCAATTTAGCATGGCCAATCCACCCTAACCTGCACATCCCTGCACACTATGGACAATTTAGCATGGCCAATCCACCTAGCCTACAGGCAATTTAGCATGGCCAGTCCACCTAACGTGTACATCTTTGGGCTGTGGGAGGTAACCGGAGTATCCAGAGGAAACCCACGCAGACACGGGGAGAACACGCAAACTCTGCACAGACAGTCGCCTGAGGGTGGAACTGAACCCGGGACCCTGGCACTGTGAGGCAACAGTGCTAAACACTGAGCCCCCCCTAAATATATCAAAGAACTTCATAATCCATCAATTTAGAGGGCAGGGTTATCCTTGCCTCAGTTGAGCAACGTTCCTTCTTTTCAGTGGAAAGTTTGTGAGGTTAAGCCCCTAGAGATGTGTGCACAAGCCTGGACTGTTGGTCTGGTGTAAAACTTGCATCTACTCTCAAAAGTGCTGTCTTTGGGACCACGAGACTTTCAGTCGGGGCACCGTCAGAACTCTCACCTGAATATCATCCTGAAGACCAACAGGGATATTGTCCATCCATGTCCGGGTCAACATTCACCCTTCGAGAAACATGGCCGACATCAAAGATCTGAAATGAAAGCAAAATACTGCAGGTGCTGGCAATCTGACATGAAAACAGGGAGAAACTCGGCAGCATCTGCGGAGAGAGACAAACAGAGTCTTTTTCCAAACTGGTGACCTGGTTACGATCTGACTGCCGTGTGTGAGAGGCAGCTGTCGAGTGGATAAATGTTTGGAATGTCGCAAGGTTTCGAAACAGGGTGTAAATGGAAGTCTTGCTCTCATTTGCTGTTCAGTGTTATTCTGCTTACCACAACTTACTGCAAGTACGATTAAGATGCAAAACTAATTAACTGATTTATATTTGCTTGGGTGAGAGGTATGCTAGCCAAGGAAACACCCTGTTCTTCTCTAGATTGTGCCGAGGGAAATCTTTATCACCTGCCTGAACAGGCAGATCAGTTGAAATCTCTGCGGAAAGTCAAACTTCCAACTCAGCAGTTCTGGTCTGTCATGTCAAATTAAATGCTCGAGTTGTATTGTGAGGTTCAGTCCAGCAACCCCAGTCTGAGACTGACTCGAGTTGAAACAAGTACAGATTGCCACTTTAACTCACACATTTTAACCAAGTGGACAAAACAAATCCTGGGAACAGGATATTAACAATATCTGTGCGATGTATTCTAACTCTCAAAACTAACAAGAGGGAAAGGAAAACTAGTGTCATGTTAGCATGCCCAGTGGACAGCTGCTGCCAGTGAACTGTCTTTGGAGTGTTATCATTGTTGCAGAGTGTAGGTTAGAGTGGGATTAACATGGCACCAATGTATAATGGTGTAATGGGGATTATGTAGAGAGAGAGTGCTGGCAGGAGGGAGAGCCTCAGACGGTGTGTTGACATAGTACGTGTACAGACCAAACTGTGAATAAAGAGTTCCTTCAGGCAGCTTCATGAACTCCGGCACCATTGCTTTGGAAGATCCAATTTAGTTAGATCCCAAATGCATGAGGAGGTCCAGGATCTGGCAGCCAATTGGGAGGGATATGGCAGTCCAGTGATGATACTGGCCCAGTACGCCACAGCCTCGTGGCTTCAAACACCAACTACTGGAATTCCAGTTCAGTTCGTAACTCTGGAACTGAAAGCTATCTCGGATTCTTGCAGACTCCGACCTGGTTTGCTCATGTCAATTAGAGAATGCTATCTGTCATCCTGACCTGGTGTGGTGTACGTCAGACTCCCGAACTACAGCAATATGATTGGCTCTTCTTAATTGCCCTCTGGAATGGCTGAGCCAGTCAGTCAACTGAAGGGCAGTTAGGGATGGACACCAAGTGCTGGCCTTCTCAGTGACAACCACATCCCCTAAAGGAACCTCCACAACCGACTCTTCTTCAGGTTCACCCATGTCCAAGAGGGGGATGGAAACCTGCCCCTTCACCAGTCTGACCGACACATGACTCCAGACCCACCACAACATGGTCAACTCTTAACTGTCCTTTTCCCTGAAGCGTCGGAGGCTGAGGGGTGACCTTATAGAGGTTTATAAAATTATGAGGGGCATGGATATGGTAAATAGGCAAAGTCTTTTCCCTGGGGTCGGGGAGTCCAGAACTAGAGGGCAGCGGTTTAAGGTGAGAGGGGAAAGATATAAAAGGGACCTAAGGGGCAACTTTTCCACACAGAGGGTGGTACGGGTATGGAAAGAGCTGCCAGAGGAAGTGGTGAAGGCTGGTACAATTGCAACATTTAAGAGGCATTTGGATGGGTATATGAATAGGAAGGGTTTGGAAGGATATGGGCCGGGTGCTGGCAGGTGGGACTAGATTGGGTTGGGATATCTGGTTGGCATGGACAGGTTGGACCGAAGGATCTGTTTCCATGCTGTACATCTCTATGACTCTATGACAAACCAATGGATTCGAGAGCAATGACCAGATAATTTCATTTTGTGATTCTGATTGATTGGTCAGGAGTTTAACTCTACCTCATTCTAGAGTCATACACCACGGAAACAGACCCTTCAGTTGAACATGTCCATGCTGATCCAGTTTCCCAAACTAAACTAGTCCCCCTTGCGTTTGGCCCAGATCCTTCTAAATCTTTCCTGTTTATGTCTCTGTCCAAATGTCTTTTAAACGTTGTCACTGTACTGCATCTAGTCTTCAAAATAGCACTTTGAAAATTGCTATGTCCACTCAAGAGGGTAGATGGGCCCTCAATTCAACATCTCATATGGAAGACAGCACATATGACTATATGGCACTCCCTCAGTAGTTACAAGCATAGCAACTCAACCGTATCAAACACACTCCCTCCAATGGCCCATGGATGATCCATCATGAACTAATCATTAAAGCTCAGCAAATAGCTCTTCTGAGGGAGTTTGAGACTTGCCACATAGTGCCAGTAGAGGGCATTGGGGATGGTATCATTTGAAGGTGGAATCATTGGGTGATTTAGAATCAGAGTCATAGAGATGTACAGCTTGGAAACAGACCCTTCGGTCCAACCCGTCCATGCCGACCAGATATCCCAACCCAATCTAGTCCCACCTGCCAGCACCCAGCCCATATCCCTCCAAACCCTTCCTATTCATATACCCATCCAAATGCCTCTTAAATGTTGTAATTGTATCAGCCTCCACCACTTCCTCTGGCAGCTCATTCCATACTCGTACCACCCTCTCAGTGAAAAAGTTGCCCCGTAGGTCTCTTTTATATCTTTCCCCTCTCTCCCTAAACCTATGCCCTCTAGTTCTGGACTCCCTGACCCTAGGAAAAAGATTTTACCTATTTACCCTATCCATGCCCCTCATAAATAGGCTTAAAACTCAAGACAACAATCCTCCATTCCAACCTGTCTCCAATTCTCCTTTTCAAAGTACTGAAGACTAGCCAAGGTATAGACCTCTGGTGCCTTGTACATGTATCTAGTTGTAACATGAAGGCTGAGATCGGAATGGGAACACCACAACACAAGAAGCAAGCTTTTCCAATTGGATTTCAGGACACAACATGACATGCAACAATTTTAGTTTTGCTGGGTGAACTCAGGTGGTTTTTTTTCTGTATTAATTGTGGAATAATTTAGCCTGATTTAAACCTGGCCTTTGATTCTTCAATACATCCTAAATCAAACAGAGAGCACCGGGTGAAACTGTGGAGAGAGAGAGAGACGGAGTTAAAGTTTTGACTCTTCATCTGGTCCACCCATGTCCAACTGCGGGAAGGAAATCTGCAGTCCTTACCTGGTCTGGCCTACATGTGACTCCGGACCTACAGCAACGTGAATGACTCTTAACTGCCCCTGGAAATGGTCGAGCAAGCCACTGGGTTCGAGGACAATTAGGGATGAGTAATAAAAGCTGGTCTTGCCAGCAATGCCCACCTCCCATGGGGGTGAACGCAAAACCATGGTTTAATATTTCCCCTGACTTAGGATTCCAGAGAATGCTGTTTTAGCTGGGGAGGGGACTTTTTTTTTTCCATTCATTCATGGGAGGTGGGTATCCCTGGCTGGGCAAGCATTTATTGCTCATCCCTGGTCACCTTTGAGAACTGTTGCCATCATTGGGATGTAGGGACAGTGCTGTTAGGGATGGAATTCCGGGATTCTGACCCAGCGACACCGAGGGAGCGGCGATATGTTTCCAAGTCAGGACGGTGAGTGGCTTGGAGGGGAACTCGCAAGGGGGTAGTGTTGCCATGTATCTGCTGCCCCAATCCTTCGAGATGGTAGAGGTTGTGGGTTTGGCAGGTGCTGCCTAAGGATCTTTGGTGAATTTATGCAGTGGATCTTGTAGGTGGTACACACTGCTGCTACTGAGCATTGGTGATGGTGGAGGGAGTGGATGCTTGTGGATGTGGTGCCAATCAAGTGGGTTGCTCTGTCTTGAATAGTGTCAAGCTACTTGAGTGTTGTTGGAGCTGCCCCCATCCAGGGCAAGTGGGGAATACTCCAGCACACTCCTGACTTGTGCCTTGTAGATGGTGGACAGGTTTTGGGGAGTCACTGACCGCAGGATTCCTAACCCCTGCCCCACTCTTGTAGCCACTGTGTTTATATGGCTAGTCCAGTTCAGTTTCTGGTCAGAGAAACCAGTCCCAATAGCGTGGAGGAAATGCCAAGGGAGATGATTTGGGAATAGCCGATCAAAGGAAGAAGTGTTTACAAACGGGTGTATACCTGTGGGGCACAGTCCAGTCGCCAAATGGTGTTTTGGGTGTCTGCAGGAAGGCTTCGAGCAAGTGAATGCTCATCGCATTCTGAATTCTATGGCCGCCCTCTGACCCGAGCTCTGGCCTCCGTGACTCAATCACACCGAAATCAAGGTTAGTCCGTCAAGAAAGGGCTGTTTCCTGGAAATACCACTTGCCTCATGTCGAAACCACTGCTCGAGTTCGCTGGAAAAGAAATTGATAGTCATCTATTAGATAGGCAACTGTTGCCTGCAAAGCTTCACACAGTGAACTTTCTGAGAATGAATGGAGGAAACCGCACGTTAGTGTTCTCTGTAACCCACTTGCGGTCTCTTTTATCATTAATCCTATGCTGATACGGAGTGCGTTTGCAATCTTGTGGACAGCCTATCCTCTTTGCTTGTTTACCTATATATTTTTAAAAATGATCTCTTCAGGTGAACTCCTGCCTCTGAAATTAGGCCTGGAGCTGCCCAGCTTGGGACAAACACAACCCATTTCAAAATCCCAACCAGGCCATTCGGCCCATCTTGTCTGCGCCAAATGAAGGTCATTAGCTCGTGCTCATCTCTGGCTTTCTCTCTGAACTCTTGCACATTAAGTCCATCCAAGTAAGCAGCTAGTGCCCTCCTTAAATGCCTCTTCCTTCCCTTTAATGTTAATTTTAACATCGTCAATTTATAAACACTCTAGCCCTCCCTGCCCCATTGTGTCAAATCAGTACCTCCCTTACAAAGGTTCACTCTGATAATTACTGAGCTGCACTCAAGCCATTGCACAAGTCATTGTACATTGAAGAGCTGCTTCTCTCTCTTTTGATTATTTAAGCATTCCCACCCTATTTTGACTCAACTGTGCCCTCGTTGAACTCATTTCCAAAGGGAAAACAGCAAATATTCCAGAAACTCAGCATTTATCCAGAGACAGCAAGAAAATCAGACTTAATGTTTCGAGTCTAAGATGTTCTGGGCCCAAAGGGGATTCATTCTGGACTCGAAATGTTAACCTTTTTTTTCTCCCTCTCTTCACAGATGCTGCCAGCACCTGCAGAGTTTCTCCAGCGATTTCAGTATCTGCTTCAGATAGAATAAAATCCCTACTGTGTGGAAGCAGGCCACTTGGCCCATCAGGTCCACACCGACCCTCTGAAGGGCATCTCACCTACACCCACCCCATTCCTGTAACCCGGCAGTTTTAATGGCTAATCCACTTAATCTGCACACCAGTACAATTTAGCATTGGGAATCCACCCTAACCTACACATCTTTGGACTGTGGGAGGAAACCGGAGCACCTGGGAGGAAACCCACACAGACACGGGGGAGAATGTGCAAACTCCAAATGTTAGTTTCCTCCGGGTGCTCAGGTTTCCTCCCACAGTCCAAAGATGTGCAGGTTAGGGTGGATTGGCCATGGGAAATTGTTCACATGTTCAGGGATGTGTAGGTTAGCTGCATTAACCGGGGGTAAATGTAGTGTCATAAGAATGGATCTCGGTGGGTTACTCTTCGGAGAGTCGGTGTGGACTTGTTGGGCCGAATGGCCTGTTTGCACACTGTAAAAGAACTCCCATTGGTGGAGCTAATGTAACACAAGCATTAACCCCTTCATAACAATTACTTCATCTAGCACCAGGGAGAATGTTCCCCCAATCTTATACTCATACAGCACGGAAACAGACCCTTCAGTCCACACTGAGCATGATCCCAAACTAAACTAGCCCCGTCTAGCCCATGACCCTCCAAACCATTCCTATTCAACTTCTTATCTAAATGTTTTAACAGCGCCCACATCCACCACTTGCTCTTCAGACACTAGTTGGAAGAGCCATCTTTTACAGCCACTCAAGAGGGCACAGACAGGAGGGCCTACTCTGACATTATGGCTGTCCCTCACAGACAGGGTCAGCCGGATTTGCACACTCAGCACCTTGAAAGGGTTAGGTGGGAGGTTGCTTGTACCTACTACCCTCTGTCAGAAACCAGCCCAGCCGTGGTCCTGAAACCAGGGAAGCACAGACCAACGCGGGGGAATGTGCGAAATGAATAGCCGGAAGCCCATCAGAAACAGGAACAAGAGGAGGCCATTCGGCCCCTCTGCCTTTCGATAGGATTGCCATCGCTCACTTCCAAATTCCTGCCCTATCCCCTTGATTTTCAGACTGATCGGGTATCTATCTATCTCAGCCTTAAACATACACAAGGACTCCGCCCCACCCCAACAGTTCTCTACAGCAAACCATTCCAAAGCTTCACAATCCTCTTGGAGAGTTCATTCCTCCTCATTTCAGCCTAAACTTGCCTTTATTCTGATACTATGCCCTCCAGTCTGAGACTCTCCCATGAGGGACAGTTAGAGAGCCATAGAGCTGTACCGCATGAAAACAGACCCTTTGGTCCAACTTGTCCATGCTGACCACATAAATTAATCTAGTCTCCTTTGCCAACATTTGGCCCATATCCCACTAAACCTTCCTATTCATAACCCATCCAGATGCCTTTTAAATGCTGTAATTGTACCAGCCTCCACCACTTCCTCTGGCAGCTCATTCCATACACATACCACACACTGCATGAAAACGTTGCCCCTTAGGTTTCTTTTAAATCTTGCCCCTCTCGCCCTAAACCTATGCCCTCTAGTTATGGATTCCCTCACCTGGGGGAAAAGACCTCGGCTATTGACCCTATCCATGCCCCTCGTGATTTTGTAAATCTCCATTAGGTCACCACTCAATCTCCGATGCTCCAGGGAAAACAGCCCCAGCCTATTCAGCCTCTCCCTACAGCTCAAACCCTCCAACCCTGGCAGCAACATCCTCGTAAATCTTTTCTGAACCCTTTCACGTTTCACAACATCCTTCCCACAGCAGGGAGAATAGAATTGCACGCAGTATTCCAAAAGTGGCCTAACCAGCATCCTGTACAGCTGCAACATGACCTCTCAACTCTTGTACTCAATGCACTGACCAACAAAGGAAAGCATACCAAACGCCTTCTTCACTATCCTATCTACCTGCGACTCCACTTTCAAGGAGCTATGAACCTGCACTCCAAGGCCTCTTTGTTCAGCAACACTCCTGAATGATACACAGTCTAAAATAATACTGGGGTTTTGACTCATGGCAGGGTCAAAATTTTGGATTTGAACAGAAATTGCTGGAGAAACTCAGCAGGTCTGCCAGGACCTGTGGAGAGAAAGCAGAGTTAACAAATTGGGTCCAGTGATCCTTCCTCAGAGCTGAATTTATGGCTTTCCTTGCATAATATATGCGTTGATCCCACACATTCCACTCTCGAAGAACACATTCCTGCTGTCTTACTCTCAATGGAAACCCTGACCTTGGACACACCCAGCCACCAGTTCTCAATTCACCATTGCTCCTTCCAACGAGTCCGTTCAGAGCTTCAGAGCTCTGAACTGTGGACCTCAACCCAGCTTTCCATCTCAATCTATAGGACCTTTCTCAGTGGTAAAGCAGTCCTGCTCCTTCGAATCCAGTCCAGTCTGCGTGTGTGCCCTCCTCCTGCTAGTGTGTGCTGTCCTCGCAAGTGAATGATTAACCAGGAATTTCGGCTGGGTGCGAGATTAGATTCCATTTTATGTACAATGTGATAGCGTGGGATCAAATTAGTCACACGCGATTCTTTCTCGCCCCTTCCCCCCCCCCCCCAAACTTTGGGACTTGTGGGTGCCGAAGTGTTCGTCCTGTCTCCTCACCGGTATTGGTTAATCTGTCAGTCAGCATCAGGCTAAAAACATCACCTGGTCCGCACCACTTTGTGTGTGCAAACTAACATTTTCCACATTGGCCATGCTCCAAAAGTAATCATAAAGTGCTTTGGCAGCTCTGCAGTCAGGGGAGGTGCAACATGAATGCAAGTGTTTAGAATCATAGCGTACTGCATAGTTCACCTCTCTTTTTTAAACTGCCCTTCCCAAGGACCACACATGGAGTCATAGAGATGTACAGCACGGAAACAGACCCTTTGGTCCAACTCGGCCATGCCAACCAGATATCCTAAATTAACCTGGTGCCATTTGCCAGCATTTGGCCCATTTCCCTCTAAATTTTTCCTATTCATATACCCATCCAGATGCCTTTTAAATGCTGTAATTGTACCAGCCTCCACCACTTCCTCTGGCAGCTCATTCCATACACGCACCACCCTCTGTGTGAGAAAGTTGCCCCTTAGGTCCCTTTTATATCTTTCCCCTCTCACCCTAAACCTATGCCCTCTAGTTCTGGACTCCCCCACCCCAGGGAAAAGACTTTGTCTATTTACCCTATCCATGCTCCTCATGATTTTATAAACCTCTATAAGGTCACCCTTCGGACAATGCAGCATAGAATGAGGTCATTGAGAACACCATGCCTGCGTTGCCCCTTTAAAAGAGCTAACCAATTATTTCCATTCCCCTACTGTACTGCCAAATCCCAGCACATCATTTGCTAGTATTCATCCTCTTCCCTTTCAAACGTTAGAATCCCTTTTATTGTTGCCTGCCTGGAAAAGTGCAACTCTGAAGGACTCTTCCAGAAGCGCTTTTTAAAAATAGAATAGAGTTCCTAATCATATGGGAGCAGACCATTCAGCCCATCCACACCGACCCTCTGAAGTGAATCCTGTCCAGACCCACCTGCCTTACCCTGTCCTTGGAACCCTGCATTCCCCATGGCTAACCCTCCTAGCCTGCACATCCCTGGACATTACGGAGCAATTTAGCATGGCCAATCCATCCTAACCTGCCCCCTCGTCGGACTGTAGGAGGTATTCACTGTCACTGGGTCAAGATCCTAGAAATCCCTTCCTAAGGGCAGTGTGGGTCAACATAGACTGCAGCGTTCAAGAAGGCAGCTCAGCCCCCATCTTCTCAAGGGGCAACTAGGGACGGGCAATAATTTCTGACCCATGCAAGGGACGTCCATGTTCCTTTGTGGAATAGGAAAACTTCAATATTATTACCCATGGGAATCCCACACAGAGAGTCACCTGAAGGTAGAATCGAACAGGAGGTCCCTGGCGCTGTGAGCTGGCAGTGCTAACCATTGAGGACAGATGGCATTCTGTTGGAATCACGTTCTCGATCAGACAGCAGGGCTCATCGGGGATTTGAACCCAGGGTCCCCACCCCCCACTGCGTGTCCACGATCTGCAAAGCCCTGAGTGAGAATCCTGCCCTAGTTAGACCGGGCAGGAAAAAGCTGCCCGCTCCATTGGCGTGTCATCCACTCCCCCTTCAGCACTGTCGCGCACTGGCAGAGGGCACTTACGAGATCTGAGGCTCCTCCCGATAGTTCACTCTCAGACCTGTGACCTCCATCAGCTGGAAGTAGAGAAGACCCATGACCTGAAATTTGCCACTAAAGGTGCAGCGTGTGGACCAAGAGCACTGTGACTGGCCAATATAACTTCACCAAAGTGGCAACTCCTTAAGGACAGTCAGGACACAGGATACACCAACACCAACTAGCCACCAAAAGACATGACCCACTCTCACTAGCACCCTTACACACAGACGAAGAAGGGACACCACTTGGACTGGGACAACACATCCATCCTGGGACAAGCTAAACAGTGACACGCATGGGAATTCCTAAAGGCCTGGAATTCAAACCGGAACTCCATCAATAAACGCATCGAACTGGACCCCATTCAGCAACCTGAGAGAAAGAACCCGAAGTGAAATCACCCACCTTAACAGATCCAGACACAGAAAGAGGGACAGAACCTCAGTGCTTCAACGGAGGCTCACTGATGATGTTACCAAGCATGGTGATGAAACGTCTGAGAACAAACCCACCAGCTCAGCGAGCAATCGTACAACCTGGGTGTCTGCATGAAGCAATGACAAAAGAGCGACCTTTTCCTGGGCTTTTCCCCTGGGCTCGTGGTTTCATCTTGAACACCTTGAGGAGCTGAAATGTGAACTCCATTTCTCTCCCCACAGACCAGGCTGGCTGTTCACTGCACGCGCCTCTGTCTCTCTCTCTCTCTCTCTCTCTCTGTGTGAATGGAAATTCCCTTAAAGAGCTCCGGTCACACATCCCACGTTTTCACGGGCCAGCACCTGGAACTCAAAGTCCACTCCTTGTACCTTTCCGGTCCGACTCAGCAAGTTCAGACAGCGGTCTGCCAGAACAGACCGGGCTGTGGGAACAGGAGTGGCATGTCAGCTGATTTCCTCGCCCTGTTGAGCTCAAAGGTTTGGGAGGTAACGGGATCGGAACTGAAAAGGGTGGGGGTGGTTGGGGAGGAAGGCAACAATGCCTTGCTGCATTATATAGCGCTTTTGATCGGATCTGGGGAGTGGGAAGGCCTCAATTGCCAATCAGGCCCACAGCTTCCACCTCAGAGGAGGGGAAAGGTGGTGCTTGCAAATTTGGCGCAGCCAGGAAGAAGTCGCGCAGCACAGAAACAGACCCTTCAGTCCATGCTGACCATAATCCCAAACCAATCCCATCTGCCTGCTCCTGGCCGATATCCTTCCAAACATTTCTTATTCATGGATTTATCCAAATGTCTTTTAAAAGCTGTAACTGTCCCCGCATCCACCACTTCCTCTGGAAGTTCATTCCTCACACGAACCATCCTCTGTGTAAAAACATTGCCCCTCATGATTTTTTAAAATCTTTCCCCTCTCACCTTAAAAATATGCCTCCGAGTCTTGAAATCCCTCACCCTAGAGAAAAGATACCTGTCATTCACCTTATCTATATCCCTCATGATTGTATAAACCTCTATAAGGTTGCCCCTCAACCTCCTACACTCCAGTGATAAAAGTCCCAGCCTATCCAGCCTCTCCTTATAACTCAAGCTTTCCAAACCCGTCAACATCCTGGTAAATCTCTTCTGAATTCTCTCCAGCTTAATAGCACCCTTCCTATAACAGGGCGACCAGAGCAGTACTCCAAAAGAGACCTCACCAATGGCCAATACTAAACTCCAGCGAGTTGGATCCAACCAGGTATCTGGGTAACTGAGCCATCTAGGAGAAAGTGAGGACTGCAGATGCCAGAGATCAGAGCTGAAAATGCGTTGCTGGAAAAGTGCAGCAGGTCAGGCAGCACCCAAGGAGCAGGAGAATCGACGTTTCGGGCATGAGCCCTTCTTCAGCCCTTCCTGCTTTTCCAGCAACGCATTTTCAGAACTGAGCCATCTAGCCTCACCACAACATGGAGTGGCAGTTGCTGCAGTCAGGTACACTTTGACAGGCATGTTTCAGCTCTGGGTGGTATTGGTTGAAGCTCCAGAGTTTTTCCTATCACTCGAAATAGCTTCAGAGAGGCTGGTATCCCGTCACCAAGTCACCCTTTATCGAGTTTTGAGAAGATCTGAAAATGAACCTTCCAGCTCAGCGAGCAAACCTACGTCCAGTCACCCTTTATTTACACATCAACAGTCCTTCTTCTTTTCTCGGGCCTCTTACAGAGTCAGCTATTGGAGATTCAGACATTCTGACATTCCTGCTTATTTTTCACTCTCATGAATTTCACTGAAGGTTAACCCTTTACTTCGTGGTTTTGATTTTTTTTAGATTAGATTCCCTACAGTGTGGAAACAGGCCCTTTGGCCCAACAAGTCCACACCGACCCTCCGAAGAGCAACCCACTCAGACCCATTCCCCTACATTTACACCTAACACTACGGGCAATTTAGCACGGCCAATTCACCCTAACCTGCACATCTTTTGGACTGTGGGAGGAAACCGGAGCACCCGGAGGAAACCCACACAGACGCAGGAAGAACGTGCAAACTCCACACAGACAGTTGCCCGAGGCAGGAATTGAACTCGGGTCCCTGGCGCTGTGAGACAGCAGTGCTAACCACTGAGCCACCATGCTGCCCCAACACTCCTGCTTATATCTGTCAGCCAGGGCTCCCTGATTGGACTGGGTTAAGAGCCCCAATCAGGGAACTCATATTCTATGAGGCTGACCTCGTTATGATCACTACAAATCTTGCCCATTCTTGCTTAGGGGAGGCGACAGTATCGTGGCATCATCACTGGACTGTTAATCCAGAGCTCCTGATAACATTCTGGGGGCTGGGTTCGAATCCCGCAATGGCTGATGGTGGAGTTTGAATTCGACAAATGTCTAGAATTAAGAATCTAATGGTGACCATGAATTGATTGTCAGAAAATCACATCCAACTCACTAGCAACTTTTAAGGAAGGAAAAATCCTTACTTGGTCTGGCCTACATGTGGCTCCAAACCCACAGTGATGTAAATGACTCTTAACTGCCCTCTGGGGATGGGCAGTTAAGGATTAGGGATGGGCAATAAATGCAATGCTCTCATCCCATGAATGGATAAAGAACGCTCCCCACCCCCCCACATAACATTGGAGGAAATTGCAGCTTGACATGTCACACAATTGGAAGTGTATCCAACAGCCCTTCCTTGGTCATCAAGTCCTGAAATGGGGCTCGCACCCTCTTGTCTCAGAGTCAGGGACACTACCACTGCCCTGTAAGAGCTCCCACATAACTGAGATGTTTCCTGCCGTGCTGAAATGGGTTAATTCTTTGGGGAGTACATTATCTTTGATGCTACCGCCCACAGAAAATCCACATGTTTTCTCTCTTTCACACACACACATCTGCTGAGAGCATGTTGTGCAGATTTCACCCACCCCCCGACTGAATATTACAGGAGAAACGGGGTGAGAGGACACCGCACAAATCTGATTTTAATCAGGGCTGGCAAGTGTAAACAGGGGAAGGAATGCTTGCATTTGACAAAGGCATGATGGGTTGTGTATACATTTCACTCCTTAAGCAGTACTGACGTCTCTCTCTCTCTCCTCTTGCGCTTAATGCATGCTACTGCCATTTATCCACACTCGCAACGCCGCGTGGAAATGTTTACAGGATCTTTTGACTCACTTCCTCAGGCCTTTCCCAATTTCCACTGGATTTCGAAGTGCAGGGGACTGAGTCAAAATATCCCGTGAGGTAATGTTCCTCTCCATCCTACTGGCCACCCTGAGTGGGTGAGGATCGGGAGAAACACCCATCACTTCTGACAGTAAAGCAACAGCCCCTTTGTGACCAGTGACACTGAGACATGAGACTTGGCTACATGCCTTGTTATCGCCAGGAGAGGTACCCCTGCGATGTGCCAGACTGAGGTGGCAGATTGAAGTGCCGGGGGGGGTGTGCTGCCAGGATGCCTAATAGTATGAGTGTGAGCTGTGGGACACCAGTGAGTAGTACCCAACTAGATCTGCGCCACTGGCAATTGGGTCCATAGCAACATAGAGGTATACAGCGTGGAAAAACAGGCCCTTCGTCCAACCTTCCTAAATTGAACTGGTCCGATTTGCCAGCATTTATCCCATAACCTTCCCATTTATGTATCCATCCAGGTGCCTTTTAAATGTTGTCATTGTACCAGCCTCCACCACCTCCCCTGGTAGTTTTTGCTAATCCTTTTCACACAGAGGGTGGTGCGCATATGGAGTGAGCTGTCAGAGAAGATGGCAGAGGCTAGTACAGTTACAACATCTGGATGGATACATGAATAGGTTTATATGGACTAAATGCTGGCATAAGGGACTAGATCAATTTAGGTTATCTGGTCACATGGCCAAGTTGGACTGAAGGGTCTGTTTCTGTGCTGGACTGCTCTATGATCTTATAATCACTACACTATCTCAACAGTGAGTCAGATCTCACATGACTGGGATCCAGTAGTAGAAGGTTCCAGTAAAATCGAGCTCATCCAGAAATAGTGATATGATTAAGAGATATTACCGGTGTACACCAGCACTATGTTCAGTCCCCATTAATCTACAGCTGTAAGAATGTGCTGTTACATTAACATAGCAATGACTCAGAGATGTTAGACACCAGTAAAGACAACAATAGGAGGCAAATTCACAGTCCGATTAATATTCCAGTACGTAGAAAGGAGGGAGGGAGTGACATGTAATTTATATTTGATATCGGGGTGTTTTGCAAACCTGTGTTCAGCCTTATTTTGCAGAATAATGACTCCAGCCCAGAGACAGGAATGGCTGGTACACTGGGCCAGACTCACTGTCCCCCTCCGGTACTTGTGGATTTCTACAAATGCAACACAGAAAGCATCCTATCTGGACGTGTCACAGCGTGGTATGGCAACTGTTTTGCCCAGGACTGCAAGAAACTACAAGAGTGGTGAACACAGCTCAGTCCATCACACAAACCAGCCTTCCGTCCACTGACTCCATCTCTACTTCCCTTTGCCTCGGGAAAGCAGCCAACATCATCAAAGACCCCTCCCACCCCTCTTCCACCTTCGTCTGTTGGGCAGAAGATAGAAAGGTTTGAACGGACCCACTGTTATGAACGGACCTCTTGTATGTTGAAGCTGATCTTTCCCTGAGCCTTCTCTGTAGCTGTAACACTATATTCTGCACTCTGTTCTATTACCCTGTTAGCACACTAAACAATAGTTTTCACTGTATCTCAGCACATAGGATAGTGAAGGCAGCATTTGGCATGAGTATTGAGTACAGGAGTTGGGAGAGCATGTTGCAGCTGTACAGGATATTGGTTAGGCCATTTTTGGAATATTGCATGCAGTTCTGGTCTCCTTCCTATCGGAAAGATGTTGTGAAACTTGAAAGAGTGCAGAAAAGATTTACAAGGATGTTGCCAGGGTTGGAGGGCTTGAGCTACAGGGAGAGGCTGAACAGGCTGGGGCTGTTTTCCTTGGAGTGTCAGGGGCTGAAGGGTGACATTATAGAGGTTTATAAGATCATGAGGGGCATGGATAGGGTAAATAGACAAGGTCTTTTCCCTGGGGTGGGGGAGTTCAGAACTAGAGGGCATAGGTTTAGGGTGAGAGGGGAAAGATATAAAAGAGACCCAAGGGGCAATATATGGAATGAGCTGCCAGAGGAAGTGGTGAAGGCTGGTGCAATTACAGCATTTAAAAGGCACCTGGATGGGTATGTGAATAGGAAGGGCTTGGAGAGATATGGGCCAACTGCTGGCAAATGGGACTAGATTAGGTTGGGATATCTGGTCGGCATGGACGAGTCTGACCGAAGGGTCGGGTTTTGTGTTGTACAACCCAATGACTCTATGTGACAATCAAATCAAATCCATTTTTGAACCAAACTCCAGTGTGGCAGGGTTAACCTCACTGACGGCCCAAATGCCCAGAGTCCTAGGCAATGATAGAACTTGGGACAATTCAGAGTGGTTTTCCAGTGGGCTTTCATACAGAAGTGAACCCTAAAACGGAACAGAATAAAAGTTCCACGTTGAAGGATTGTGAATTCAGTTCACGGAGAAGGTGTGGGGGAGAACAGGGGGTGAGGGGAGGGAGGAGGGGAGGTGAGGGAGGGAGGAGGGGAGGTGAACGGAGTGGTGAGGGCTGGGGTGTAAAGGAGAAACCTCTGCACGCAGCGAGGGGTTAGAATCTGGGAGGCGCTGCCTGAGATTGAGGGAGAAGCACAGTCAACGGGAGTGGTCCTCTGGTTCGGATCTGACAGAAGATTAATTTATAGGAATCCCAGGAAAGGACCAGGCTAATGGAACCAGCTAATGACATTTGTAGAGGGAGCCAGTAGGGATAGAATGGATCGAGTGGCCTCTTGCTGTCAACATTGTTAAGAGAGGAAATAACGCCTTACGGGCATCTGGAGAGAGGTGGCAAACATGGTGCCTACCATTTTGCTGCTCAGTGTTCGTCTCTCTGTTATGTGGGGAAGGAGTCACAAGGGCTGTGCACCTCATCTCCATAGCTAAGGAGGGGATGACGTTCATCAGCTGTGAGACCGGTGGCCACTCTGACTCCTTCCAAACTTCGCAATGCTCTGCTTTGGCCAGTTCTTGTTCTACAGATTATCCTACACTTGCCTCAGTGTGGGGTGGGGGGGGGGGGGTGTGGGGAGTGGGTAGAT
>NC_057717.1:97556339-97563926 GCF_004010195.1 Chiloscyllium plagiosum | reverse complement strand
CAAGTTTTGCATTTCTTGCGGTTGCAGGGGAAGGTGCCGGGAGTGGAGGTTGGGTTAGTGGGGGGTGTGGACCTGACGAGGGAGTCACGGAATGAGTGGTCTTTTTGGAATGCTGATAGCGGAGGGGAGGGAAATATATCCCTGGTGGTGGGGTCCGTTTGGAGGTGGCGGAAATGACGACAGATGATACGATGTATCTGGAGGTTGGTGGGTTGGTAGGTGAGGACTAGTGGGGTTCTGTCCTGGTGGCGATTGGAGGGGCGGGGCTCAAGGGTGGAGGAGCGGGAAGTGGAGGAGATGCGGTGGAGAGCATCGTCGATCACATCTGGGGGAAATTGTGGTCTTTGAAGGAGGAGGCCATCTGGCTATCTACCTTTTATCTTAGCCTGCTGGACACACTCTCCTCATTCCTGAAGAAGGGCTCATGCCCGAAACGTCGATTCTCCTGCTCCTTGGATGCTGCCTGACCTGCTGCGCTTTTCCAGCAACACATTTTCAGCTCTGATCTCCAGCATCTGCAGTCCTCACTTTCTCCTCTCTGGATTAATGTCTAGCAATGATACCAACTTGTCATCACCTCCCTAGTGTATACTGTCCAGCTCCCCAAATTCTTTAGCAATTATGCCTGCCTAGTTATTGCTGCCAGACACTAAACCCTCTTATTAATTAAGACAAATGCCTCTTCTGATCATCCAGGCACAGTCCAGACAAAGGGGGCTTGACAGCAGATAATCATCTCATTTCTAGTCCTGTGGTGCCATTGGTGTTCTATACCAGACACACCTGTCTTTGGTGCTGACTGAGGTGGTAAAGGCTGTTAAGAGAGCCTCTATTTCTCTCCCAGTAGCATCGCCACACCCTGGGGAAACGGTGCAACTGGTTACGGTGCGAGCGAAGATGAGAGAAAAGGGAACAACAAATCCAGGCATTCCCATCCGAAAGGCAGGGCCCACAATAGTGCTACCTTCCTTCAGTGCCACACAGAAGAGGTCATAGAATCATAGAGATGTACAGCACGGAAACAGACCCTTCAGTCCAACCCGTCCATGCCGACCAGTTATCCCAACCCAATCTAGTCCCACCTGCCAGCACCCGGCCCATATCCCTCCAAACCCTTCCTATTCATATACCCATCCAGATGCCTTTTAAATGTTGCAATTGTACCAGCCTCCACCACTTCCTCTGGCAGCTCATTCCATACACGCACCACCCTCTGTGTGAAAAAGTTGCCCCTTAGGTCCCTTTCAAATCTTTTCCCTCTCACCCTGAACCTATGCCCTCTCATTCTGGACTCTCTCGCTCCAGGGAAAAGTGGGTGCTTGAATGCAAATACTCCAGACTCACAGGGGGGCTAGGCCCAAAGGTGCCCACCGGGTCAATCATTTTCAGGAAGGAGAGCAGGCATTTTTGGGGGGATGGGGGGGGTACGCTGGGCACACACACACACACACACACACACAATGGCAGTGTCTTGGTGCTGGGCGTCTGCTCCCCATTTCCCCGCACAGGGGCAAGGAGTCAGTGCATGCTGCGATCGCCACGGAGGAAGAATGAAAACCACATTCAGCAATTTGTTGTTCCCCTTTCTCCCGGATTCGCTCACACCGTAACCAGGAACCAGGAAAGCCTGACTCAAGCGTCCCTGGCCTCATGACTCTGCAGATAACGTGTCCCTTAGTCAGCAATGTGCAGGGGAACGGGGTCACTGGGGGCTTTCAAAGTGCCATGGTCCAACTGTCTGCTGTGGGGTCCTTGCCGCTGATCTCCAGGCGGCATCCTCACTGCCTGATTCACCGTCGGAATGGGATGGGGGACACAGGGAAGGAATAAATCTGAAAATCTCCATCGAGCTGCCAGGGTCTTACTTCCTTAGGAAGGCCTCCTACCTCTGTCTGTGCTATGGGCTGAGGAATAGCAATGCATTGGTATGGCGCCAATACACATGGCCCGGGGTGTTTCGCAGGAGCGGCTGGCAGAGGAAGGGAGCGCGCCTGGCTGAGGTCGTTGGGGGTTATTCCCTCTATCGATCCTCCATGCACCTCAAGCCAAGGTCTGTCCCCTGGAATGGTTACAGCACAGGAGATGGTTTGGCATATTGTCTTCGTGCTGGCCCTCTCTCCAACTGGGCGGCACGGTGGCACAGTGGTTAGCATTGCTGCCTCACAGCACCTAACGCTATGGGCAGTTGAGCATGGCCAATTCACCTGACATGCACATCTTTGGATTGTGGGAGGAAACCCACGCAGACACTGGGAGAACATGCACATTCTACACAGACAGTCACCCGAGGGGGGATTTGAACCCAGATCCCTAGTGCTGTGAGGCAGCTGTGCTAACCACTGAGCCACCGCGCCGCCCAGTTTCTTCACCCAAAGGGTTGTGGAATTCCCTGCCCAGTGAAGCAGTTGAGGCTACTTCAGTGAATGTTTTTTAAGGCAAAGATAGATTTTTTTGAACAGTAAAGGAATTAAGGGTTATAGTGAGTGGGCGGGTAAGTGGAGCTGAGTCCATGAAAAGATCAGCCATCATCTTATTGAATGGGGGAGCAGGCTGGATGGGCCGGATGGCCTCCCCCTGCTCCTTGTTCTTATACGCTCTTCTGCGGAGGGGAAATCCAACTTAACCACTGAACCCAAGACTCTGATTTCAGAGTTAACATCTCAGGTCGAGTCACCCTTACTCAGCGGTTAACTCTGATTTCTCTCCAGAGATGCTGCTATAACCTGCTGAGCTTTTCCAGCAATTTCTGTTCTTGCATCTTTAAATGCTGTTGTCTATTTTGAACGGGCTGTCCTTTCTCTTCTTACTAAAAGCATTCCTCCACACTTGTCTGCATTAGACTTTATCTAATACAAGTCCCCCGCCCCCCCACTTCCTACTTCCTCTTGAAGTCCTATCCTTACCCTCTTCACAGATCGCAACGCCCCCCTGTTTGGCAGCAGCTACAAAATTTTGAAACTATCTCCCCTACGTACGCCCCTGCGTACGCCCAAGGGACAGGCATTAATATAGCTTCAGAAGCATGTCGATCTCAGCAGGTCTAGCAGCTCCCTGCTACAGGGAAGATGCTGTGAAAGGGCAGAGGAGTCCAAAACTAGAGAACATAGGTTTAGGGTGAGGGAGGAAAGGAACCTACAGGGTTACTTTTTCACACAGAGGGTGGTGCGCGTATGGAATGAGCTTCTAGCAGAAGTGGTGGAGGCTGGTACAATTACAGCATTTAAAAGGCATCTGGATGGGTACATGAATAGGAAGGATTTAGAGGGATATGGGCCAAGTGGTGACAAATAGGACTAGATTAGGTTAGCATATCTGGTCGGCATGGACGAGCTGGACCGAAGGGTCTGTTTCCGTGCTGTGCATCTCTATGACTCGATGTGTGGTCCTTGGGAAGGGCAGCTTAAAAAAGAAGAGGGGAACCATGCAGTTGCAGAGTCATTAAGAACACTACTTTGTTTCATTGATGGGCGGGGAGCATTGATTGTTTTTTTATAACTGGCATCCAAAGCACGCAGCCAGATTACAGTGTTTGCGGAAATCTGGTTTATGGTGACGCTCTTTTTCTTTCTTTTGGAGAATATGTACCGCGGAGGATTCGCTTGGCTTGGCTGTTGACAGAAGCTGCTCGCCTACTGTGCCCTCTTGGTGTGGGCATTCGGTGCCGGGAACACCGCCAGTTTGTCGGGCTCCTGTGTGGAAAAGTCAAAGATGCCAGACTTATGAGTGGCGACTCCCTCCCCGGGAGAGAAAGGAGCCCGTGTGGGTGGCCAACAATGTGCTGAACGATAGCACTTTACTGAAGCAGACACTCAGAAGACAGCGCCAGATGTGCGATGCTTTCCATCCAGCGTGTAAATGCACTGAGTTTGCAACAAATTAGAGCAGAGAACTGTGACTATGTTGTAAAGACTACCATCTCCCTCTCTCTCTCTCTCTCTCTCTCGCTCCTTAAACAGCCACTCTCCCGCCTGCACACCAAAGGGGTGTGCAACCCACTGGATACCCTTACTGCAGGTCCCATTGTCCTTATACTCTGCCCTGGGGCCAAAATCCTGGAACTATCTCACAGCCCTGCCTGCCTCTAACAGCGCTGTGCATGTCCCACATGGACTGCAGCCATCCAAGCGAGCACCTCAGCACCGCCTTCATAGCGGCAGCCATTAACATCCCAAAAGTAAATGAAAAATAATGGACAAAATTCATAAACGGAGGCCACTCATTCCATCACCCTACCCCCTCTCTATTTCATAGAATCTCTACAGTGTGGAAGCAGGCCTCTGAAGAGTGTCCCAACCTGATCCATTCCTCCTTCCGTTAATTTACCCCTGACTAAAGCACCTAACCGACACATCCCTGAACGCCACGGTACAATTTCCCATGGCCAAATTACCCTGTCCTGCACATCTTTGGACTGTGGGAGGAAACCAGAGTACCCAGAGGAAACCCACACAGACACGGGGAGAACGTGCAAACTCCACACAGACAGTCGCCCAAGACTGGAATCAAACATGGGTCACTGGCGCTGTGAGTGCTAACCACTGAGCCTCCGTGCCACATCTATACCCCTACCAAGCAGTTCCACAGAGGATTAAGTGTGTAAGACCTGCACATTCCTAACTAAAATCCTTTCATGGTACTCCCCGTCACAAAACGGCAGCTCGCACTCGAAAGATTTGGCCGTGGGAACAGAAATCGCTGGAAAAAAACCATCAGGTCTGGCAGCATCGGTGGAGAGAAAGTGGGGGGAAGGTTTCGGGACCTGGACACAAACCGTCAACCCTGATTTCTCTCCACCAGACCTGCTGTGCTTCTCCAGCAATTTGTGTTTTCGTTTCTGATTTCCAGCGTCCGCAGTTCCTTTGTTCTTTACTCCTGTATGGAAAGATTTGGACCCTGCTGAAAATTGGGATCCTCTTATAACAAAATGTTCCCAGAATTTGTTGGAACTGTTGTTACTGCTTTCCCCAAATTTAAACAACTTCTAAAACAATAAGGACAAAGAGAAAGGTGATCAGAAATGCCACCACGTTCCATGGTTGACATCGAATAATGTTCCCTGGTGCTGTATGTAATCGAGGGCAAGTGCAGCATTTTGGAAAATAACAGTTTTGTTCCTAAAAAGAGTGAAAACTAGGGGAGTCCAGACCTAGAGGGCATAGGTTTAGGTTGAGAGGAGAAAGATATAAAACAGACCTAAGGGGCAACTTTTTCACACAGTGGGTGGTGCATGTATGGAATGAGCTGCCAGAGGAAGTGGTGGAGGCCGGTACAATTGCAACATTTAATAGATGGGTATATGAGTAGGAAGGGTTTGGAGGGATATGGGCCAAGTGCTGGCAAATGGGACTAGATTAATTTAGGATATCTGGTTGGCATGGACGAGTTGGACCGAAGGGTCTGTTTCCATGCTGTACATCTCTATGACTCTAGACTTCTGATGAAGGGGATAATGGCGATTTTGATGTTATAACTTGTTCCATTCTCATCAGCAAAAAGAATTTGGACAACTGTTAAACACAGCGTAGGTTGTCAGAAATAAGACACATCAACGCTTGCTCAGAGAGCGCTCACCTTCAGGGAGCTGACTTCTTCAGATAGAAAATGGACCAGAAGAGATCGAGGGAAGATCCAGAGAGGATTTCCTGAACAATTTGGCCCAGAGAGCAGGATATTGCCTTCCATGTCAAATTAAATTGAAATAGACTTGCCACATACACACACTGACTACAAGAGTAGGTCAGAGGCTAGGAATACTGCAGCGAGTAACTCATCCCTTGACTCCCCAAAGCCTGTCCACCACCTACAAGCCCCAAGTCAGGAGTGTGATGGAATACTCCCCACTTGCCTGGGTGGGTGCAGCGCCAACAACATTCAAGAAGCTTGACACCATCCAGGACAAAGCAGCCCACTTGACT
Organism: Chiloscyllium plagiosum; assembly: GCF_004010195.1. Classification (NCBI taxonomy): domain Eukaryota; kingdom Metazoa; phylum Chordata; class Chondrichthyes; order Orectolobiformes; family Hemiscylliidae; genus Chiloscyllium; species Chiloscyllium plagiosum. The sequence goes on along the minus strand of NC_057717.1, from coordinate 97,558,011 downwards.
GGCACCACACCCACAAGCATCCACTCCCTCCACCACCAACGCTCAGTAGCAGCAGTGTGTACTATCTACAAGATGCACTGCAGAAATTCACCAAAGATCCTAAGACAGCACCTTCCAAACCCACAGCCACTTCTGTCTAGAAGGGGAAGGGCAGCAGATACAAAGGAACACCATCATCTGCAAGTTCCCCTCCAAGTCACTCACTATCCTGATGTGGAAATGCATCATCATTTCTTCAGAGACGTTGGGTGAAAATCATGGAATTCTCTCCCTAACAGCATTGTGGGTCTACCTACAGCACGTGGACTGCAGCGGTTCAAGAAGGCAGCTCACCCCCACCTTCTCAAGGGGCAACAGGGACAGGCAATGTCACCCACATCCCATGAGTGAACGACAGAAAAAGACTGCCCTGTTCATCCTCTGGTATTAGTGAACCATCCGCGAATGTCACAGGTTTTTAAATAAATATTTTCGGCATTTCTAAATTGCTGCTTCTTAGCAAACTTAACAAATGGATATCTCCTTACAAATGGTCAGCATGGAGGAGTTGGACTGAATGGCCAGTCCCTGCACCCAATGTAGTTCAAGGAAATAAGAGGTTGAGTTCCATTCTCTCTTTGCAAGAAACATCTGCCCCAAATAAGGAGCGTTTATTTAACACAGCGAATTCAGGCAGCATTTGGAACCAGAGAAAATAATGACGGGCTTTATGCAGGTTCTGTTTAACAGGAGATCGTAAAGGAGTAACTCAGTCGTTCAGCTACAAAAGTAAAAACACCGCAGATGCTGGAAGTGTGAAATAGAATTGACTGCAGATGTTCTCTCCCCGCAGTGTTCAATGGCCTCATCCATTTACCCAGCTGCATAGAGAGACCTGTTGCTCAAGCATTTCATCCCTGCACTCATCAGGACACATGCAAGAATGCCAAATCTCATCCTGCCACAACAGTTTATACTGCAAGGGGAAAGGCTCCTGATTGGATGGTGAGTTAACCCTCGATTGGGCAAGAGGTAATAGAGTCATAGAGATGTACAGCATGGAAACAGACCCTTCAGTCCAACTTGTCCATGTCGACCAGATATCTGAAATTAATCTAGCCCCCTTTGTCAGCATTTGGCCCATACGGTGGCTCAGTGGTTAGCACTGCTGCCACACAGTTTGAATCCACCCTCGGGCGACTGTCTGTGTGGAGTTTGCACATTCTCCCCGTGTCTGCGTGGGTTTCCTACGGATGCTCTGGGTTCCTCCCCCAGTCCAAAGATGTGCAGGTTAGGGTGAATTAGTCATGCTAAGTTGCCCACAGTACTCAGGGATGTGCAGGCTAGGTGGCTTAGCCATGGGGAATGCAGGGATTCGGTGGGATGTTCTTCGGAGGGTCAGTGTGGACTCGATAGGCCGAATGGCCTTCTTCCACACTGTAAGATTCTATGATTGCTCTAAGACCTTCCTATTCATATGCCTATCCAGACGTCTTTTAAATGCTGTAATTAGTCATAGAGTCATAGAGATGTACAGCACAGAAACAGACCCTTCGGTCCAACTTGTCCATGCCGACCAGATATCCCAACCCAATCTAGTTCCACCTGCCAGCACCCGGCCCATATCCCTCCAAACCCTTCCTACTCATATACCCATCCAGATGCCTTTTAAATGTTGCAATTGTACCAGCCT
>NC_057717.1:97546237-97555759 GCF_004010195.1 Chiloscyllium plagiosum | reverse complement strand
GGGTGGTGTGTGTACGGAATGAGCTGCCAGAGGAAGTGGTGGAGGCTGGTACAATTACAACATTTAAAAGGTATCTGGTTGGGTATATGAATAGGAAAGGTTTGGAGGGATATGGGCAGCACAGTGACTCAGTGGTTAGCACTGCTGCCTCACAGCACCAGGGACCCAGGTTCAATTCCTGCCTCAGGCAACTGTCTGTGGGGAGTTTGCACATTCTCCCTGTGTTTGCGCAGGTTTGCTCTGGGTGCTCCGGTTTTCTCCCATGATCCAATAATGTGCAGGCCAGGTGAATTGGCCATGGGAAATTGCCCGTAGTGTTAGGTGCATTAGTCAGGGGTAAATGTAGGGAAATGGGTCTGAATGGATTACCCTTTGGAGGGTTGGTGTGGACTTGGTGGGCCAAATGGCCTGTTTCCATATTGTAGGGAATCTAATCTAATCATGTGCTGGCAAACAGGACTAGATTGGGTTAGGATATCTGGTCAGCATGGATGAGTTGGACCGAAGGGTCTGTTTCCGTGCTGTACATCTCTATGACTCTGACTGGAGGAATGCAGAGATCTTGAAAGATTGTGGGATTGATGGGGAATACGCAGATGGAATAAACATGGGAATTTTGACATTGGCCTTAGGCTGATCAAAAGGAAAACCAGTTCCCATGACCGACACCCTTTACCAGAGAACGGGTGGATGCTGACTCGCATTAATGATTAATTTCTTAGGCCTCACCACAAATTCTTTGATGTCAGCATTGTTCGAGGTTCCAGCGCTTACTCAGCAAAAAATAACACAGGAATGTCAGCACAATGGGAAAGGTAAAGGAACATATTTCCCTGACTGCTGACTGGCTGAAACGAGATAACAGGGGAAGCTGGCATGTAGAGTTTGATGTAGATTTCCTGGGTCAATCCTTTCGTCTGCCTTGGTCGCTCAGCACAAGCATGTGAAAGGGAGAGGCCCCTTTGGAGTTCTTTCAGGGAATCACAATATCTCCAACGAACTTTACAAATCACTTCTCAAAATTACAGGAGTTGCTGCACTGTTCCCCTTTGTCTTTAGCAGGGGACGGTTGTGTGCGTATGGTCTGTTTTCGACCACCCCACCTTCCCTTTTCAATGAACTTGCACCATTCTCTGCAATAGGCCACAAACGGGATGTTGTCAGCTCAATTAATTATTAGACTGTGGAGATTTACCAGCAGCAACCCGTGCCCCGGAAATCACTCCAGAAATGTTCTATTTTGGCGTGGGGTGGACGGCTATCAAAGCATTCCTTTATTAGATCTTGTCGAGACACCACTTCCTCTTCCTCAGACTACAACATACAGAAAGACTGAAATGTACCAGCTTTATCCTTGACAGAGCTGAAACAGATCCCTCCCCCGGCAAAGGATAATCTCCTTTACTCAAGACATTCTGGAAGGCAAAGTGGAAAATCAACTCAGGGAAAAGGAAATACGCACCCAAGACACATTGGCTGGTCTCATGATCTGACGTTTTGACCTACTGAACCCTCGATTGCTCAGTCTTAGGGCTCACTTCACCTGCTGAAGGAGCAGTGCTCCGAGAGCTTGTGATTTGAAACAAACCTGTCGGATTATAACCTGGTGTCGCATGACTTCTGACTCTGCTCACCCCAGTCTGACCCCAGTCCCTCCACATCATTGACAGTTAAGTACCACGGGCATTGCAGGTGGCCCAGTGCGGCACACTGAGTGACCGTGAGGGCGGTACAGTGACTCAGTGGTTAGCACTGCTGCCTCACGGCACCAGGGACCTGGGTTCGATTCCAGCCTCAGGTGACTGTCTGTGTGGAGTTTGTACATTTTCCCCGTGTCCGCATGGGTTTCCTCCGGCTGCTCCGGTTTCCTCCCACAGTCCAAAGATGTGCAGGTCAGAATGGTTTGGCCACGCTAAATTGCTTATAGTGTTCAGGGATGTGTAGGTTAGGTGCATTAGTCAGGGGTACCTATAGAAAAATAAGATAGTAGAAAGTGAGGGCTGGAGATCAGAGTCAAGAGTGTGGTGCAGGCAGCATTTGAGGAGCAGGAGAATCGATGTTTCGGACATGATTCCTGAAGAAGGGCTTATGCCCGAAATATCGATTCCTCTGCTCCTCAGATGCTGCCTGACCTGCTGTTTTTTCCAGCACCGCACTCTCGACTAGGATAGGGGGAATGGGTCTGGGTGGGATATTCTTCAGAGGGTCGGTGTGGACTTGTTGGGCCAAATGGCCTGTTTCCACACTATAGGGATTCTATTCTATTCTATCTGCATCACAACTTGTTCTCTGCTCCCTCGCCGAGGTACTGTTTATTCTCCTGAACTGATGCCGTGTTCATCCCCCAAGACCTGGGGACTGTCAATCCCCAGTGGTTGCTGGTCTTATCAGTCCATAGGGCTGCTCTCTCATTAGCGATTTAACCACATTGCCCTCACGCCTCAAGTGTCGACTTGCCTATTTAAATTTAAACAAACACTTGGCAGTAAACGTTCCCTCTTTGCTTTCCCTACGGCAATGCCTCAAACCAATCAGCACCCTATTCTCATGTAAATTGTCGTTCCCCTTGGGTTTTGGCATTCTTGCAATTCTGTCCTGATCGTAGCAAGAGAAAGCAAAAACTTCAACAGCATGTCTCTCTTTATCAAATATCAGAAACAAAAAGCTGGAGGAACTTCGTATCCGTCAGTGTTTTGGGTCCACTGACACTTCAGCAGAGTGCTAAGGTCACTGTTTTAGTTCTGATCGATTTCTGTTCCTGTTTCAGAACATCTGCAGCTCTCTGTTTGACATTGGGGGCGCCCCTCAGTTGGAGTGATTCGAGCTGTCTCTCCTCACTGACCTGCCATCTTCCAATGCGGGTGATCTCCAGCTCAACCAGGACTAATGCCAACCTCGCTCTGACCCTGTCTCAATCACCCTTAGATTGGCCACTCTGACACTGATCCGCCAAGTTTCAAACTCTCACCCTCGAGTTCTGACCCTGACAAGGCCTTGCCCCCTCCCTCACACGCCAACTCCTCCATTTCCCTATCTCTGAAACCTACTTTGAGCCTCAGAGTTCTGCCAACTTCCAGCCTTATGATTAACTCCTCCTATCAGAACAATGGTGCCTGTGATCTTTAGTTGTACCTGGATCCCAAGTTCTGACACTTCCCCTCCTCATTAACCTCTCCTTTGACCAAGCATTTGGTCACCTGTCCTTTGGTTGCGTGTCAGTCTTGCCTCATGAAATTCCCTTTGTAGCGGGTTGGCTGTGCTCAAAGTGCTACGTCAATGCAAGTTGTTGTTGTTGTTGCCCACTCCTGTTGCGCAATGGCCCCCGCTCGCAGGCCAAACTGGACAGCAGACAGTGACGGTCTCAATGGTCGATCAGCCACCACAGACTGGCCGGCCTCTCTTACACACTTTCCCTCCACTGAATGTTATCCACCCACCCATCAGCCTCTCCTCTCCCAGCTCTGTGACCTATATTGGTTTCGGGTCAAGCAATTCATTTACAATCTCGTCGCCTCTCCCTTGCCTAATGCTGTGGTATCCTTCAGCCCATACAGATGACCTATTGACAATACACAGTCAAATATTGACACACACACATCGGCTCAAAGGCATAAATTCAGGCTATTCGGCCCAACCAGTTGGGGACATGATTCCTAAGAGAACGGCCAGTTCTCTGAGCCACTCTCTGAGCACATACAGGGAAAAGGGCAGAAAAACATTTGGAAAAAGTGTAATAAAGGGACATGAATATATTGATCAGACGCTGGGAAACAGATTTCCGGAACTTTCCTTATAAGGCCGTTGTGAGGCGTAATAATAACAACAGTGCAATCATCATAGGAACTAGGCTCAAACGAGGTTCTTGAACTGAGATCAAAAAGCCACAAATGGTTTGCACATAATTATGCTTTTTTATATCAATCCAATCAATTCTGCTGGTGTTTCCTAAAGGAAACTGTAAACACTGACTAACTTTGTTGTGGTCTGCTCTTTGTTGCCAGTTACCAGGGGAATTCAGCTTTTACTAGTCCATCCGCACACCCTGTGACAATGCTGCCCCTTTAACAAGGTCATTTTTGTCCTTGGGTTTTTTTTTTACAAGCGAGGTCATAAAGGCAGAGGTGCTGAAACGTCTGGGCTAGAGCCCGGTTTAACAATGGTGGGGGAGTGTCGCGTTCTCCCTTTGCAGGTTTTCTCTAGTTCCTTTCAGTTGTAGAAGAGAAGCTGCTGCAGTGGAGAAGGGTTCCAAGCTTCAGCAGATGATTCTTGACTGGCTTCTCTCTCTCTCTGTAATCTCTCCTGCCTGTAAGAACCTGTGTTTGAATTTACATTCTGCCAAAGGGGATGTGTTTATGGGATTTTGCGGAGATTGGAACAGCTCCTTAGTTCAGTTGTTGTATCGAGTCAGTTGGGTTTTCAAATAGTTAAATTATTCTAAATTCTGTTCTAATTTGCTTGTGTTTCAACTGTAGTCATTGAATCATAGAGATATACAGCATGGGAACAAACCCTTTGGTCCAACTCGTCCAGATATCCTAACCTAATCTAGTCCCATTTGCCAGCAACTGGCCCATGTCCTTCTAAACCCTTTCTATTCATATACCCATCCAAATACCTTTTAAATGTTATCCACCACTTCCTCTGGCAGCTCATTCCATACACGCACTACCTTCTGTGTGAGAAAGTTCTCCCTTAGGCCCCTTTTAAATTTTTCCCCTCTCTCCCCAAACCATGCCCTCTAGTTCTAGACTCCCCCAGTCCAGTGTTTAAGTAAATTCTGTTTTGCTTAAAGCTGAGTGGTTTACCAGCTGCATCATTCCTGGTACAGCCACTTCCCATCTGCCTTTAAAATAAGGAAATGTTAGGGTCAAGGCTACTTTCTTAAAATATTTTGGGGGGGGGGGGGTGTTTGGCCCGGTCCATAATAACAGTGCGAACAACTCAACCACTTTCTCAAGAGCTGCTCAGTGAGCTCTCAGATTTGACTGAAAAGTTACATTCATGCCACACAAATGCCAGTCAATGCCCACCGCCTCCAATAAGAGACAATCTACCCACTGCCCCTTGATATTCAGCGTCACCTGAAATCCCCCCACTATCAACATCCTGGGAGTTATCATTGATCAGAAACTCAGCTGGACTCACCACATGAACACAGCAACTACAAGAACAGGTCAGTGGCTCGGAATACTGCAGCGAGTAACTCACCCCCTGACTCCCCCAAAGTCTATCCTCCACCTACAAGGCACAAGTCAGGAGTGAGATGGAATACTCCCCACTTGCCCTGGATAGGGGCAGCTCCAACAACACTCAAGAACACATCAAGGACAAAGCAGCCCGTTTGATTGGCACCACATCCATTCCCTCCACCACCGACGCTCAGTAGCTGTAGTGTGTATCATCTACAAGATGCACTGCTAAATTCACCAAAGATCCTCAGACAGCACCTTCCAAACCCACGACCTCTTCCATCCAGAAGGACAAGGGCAGCAGATACATGGAAACACCCCCTCTAAACCACCCACCATCCTGACTTGGACATACATCACCGTTCCTTACTGTCAATGGGTGAAAATCCTAGAATTCCCTCCCTAAAGGCATTGTGGGTCTACCTACAGCACATGGACTGCAGCGGTTCAAAGAGGCAGCTCACCCCCACCTTCTTAAGGGGTAACTAGGCATCTACGACTGGTGGGCACCACATTATCAATAATCACAATGATATTTTAATTTGAATGTTGATAACAACAAAAATTGCTGAAAAAGCTCAGCAGGTCTGGCAATGTCAGTGGAGAGAAATCAGAGTTAACGTTTTGGGTCAAGTGACCCTTCCTGTTTTAAGCTCATTTAGACAACACACTGGAGACTGGGGAATCTCTAACACTGTAAAGTGCTCGAACCCACGTGTTATTCTGAATAATAGCCTTGCGATACACCAAGTGCCACCACATTGATTTTTTTTTAAATGTAGAACAGGCCAGTTCCCCAAGCGCACAGCAGAAAGTGGTTGGATATGCTTGTCTCGAAATGTCCAACATAAACAGACAGCCATTTGGAAAGCCACCATGTAGTGCGTGCTAAAAAGGTTGTCAGCGGGAAAATAAAACATCAGGTCTGACTTCAGAGAAAAGACAATAAATTCTGAGGAAAGGTCAACGGACCCGAAAGGTTAACTCTGATTTCTCTCCACAGATGCTGGCAGACTGGCTGAGCTTTTCCAGCAACCTCTGTTTTTCTGTCTGATTTTCAGTTTTTGATAAATTATTGGGAATATTTTCACGCCACATCAAGGTTTGGATGAAAGATCTGTCCAATATCCAAGATATTTTCCGATAATATTAATCCCACTGAAAAGGAAAATTGTCATCTGTGATAAATGGTGACTTGCGTCTGGCCAAACCACAATGTTAACACTATGTCAGGCACTAACTCACAGTGATTTGCCGAGCGAGTAAAGTGGAGATTGGGGAAACCGAACTTGGTGTGAGATCAGAATGTGCCAGAGGATGTCTTGGAAAAATGATCCAGGGGCAATGGAAAGTTTCTTCCCCGAGAGTTCTACCTGCACAATCAGACCTGAAGGAAGACATTGGTTACTTGATACTCAATCTACCAAGCTCTGCTGTGATGCACCTGGTCACATGCCCATCTTTGAGACAACTCCTATCTTGGTGAATGGACGGGTATGATACTCCAGACAGGAGAGGAATTGTATCACGATTTGGAAAAGCAGCACACCTTTGAGGGGGACTGGTGGGTATAGCGGAACAGAATGTCAAACACATTCCACAACTAAGTCTGGGCACCTGAACCTGGAGACAGTGAGGTCTGCAGATGCTGGAGGTCAGAGTTGACAGTGTGGTGCTGGAGAAGCACAGCCGGTCAGGTAGCATCAGAGGAGCAAGAGAATCGACGTTTCGGGCTGGAGCCCTTCATTCGGAATGAGGCTAGGAGCCGCGGGGGTCGAGAGATAAATGGGAGGGGGTTGGGGCTGGGGAGAAGGGAGCTGAGAGTGTGAGAGGTGGATGGAGGTGGGGCAAAGGTGATAGGTCGGAGAGGAGGGTGGAGCGGATAGGTGGGAAGGAAGATTGACAGGTGGGACAGGTCATGAGGACGGTGCTGACTGGGCACCTGAACTGAAAGAGTGCTCCCTGACCAGCCCCAACAACCAACTTATAAAACCTGACATCCAAGTCAGAGCAAAATGGCTGTGCTGGACGCAGGCGCTCCTACTTGCTCAGTGGTTTTTTTTTGCAAATATTTGTGGTTTCCCAAATGCAAAATTGACAGAAATCTGAAATCAAAGCAGAAAGTGCTAGAGATACTCAATTGTTCTGACATCACCTGAAGACAAGACAGGGTTAACATCTCCGACCTGTGACCTGAGTTGTTTGCATTCATCTGTCCTTTACAATTGTGTTAAAATCTTCTGTTTTGCATGTTTCTAAGCAACCACTGTAACACTGTTTCCCCAAATGACACAATCGATGGTCCTCTCTCTTTCTTTGACTCTGATAACATTGGAATGTTCCCCTTTTAACAGAATGAGCAAGCACAGTCATTGTTAAAGCAGACTGAACCATAAACGCTTACGTAAAGCCAAGAGACTGGTGGAAGGGGATAGATACGCCTTGACGGTTCAGTCTATTTAATGATCATAAGCTCCTCTTACCCCATCTTGCTGGTCTGTGCAGAATTCTTTTTTCCAATCGGCCCTGGGGCTTTCATCTGCATGGGACAAACAGGACTGAGAGTGAGTCACCATCACATGATAGATCTTTGCTGGCCCATTACACAATCCAGTCATGCTGCAGTGACTGACAACAGCCCCAATCCCCCTCCATGTCTTCTCAGGCCCCATTCAAACCCAATTAACCCACTTAATACTGCATTCCATTCACAGTCACAATGCTCTGGCAAGATTAACACTTCGAGTAATATTCCAGGACATGATCTAGTGAGAAAGGGTTTCTTTTTCTCTTTCATAGTTAGACAGCACAGACCCTTCGGCCCAGCTAATCCATGCTGACCATGATCCCAAACTAAACCAGTCCTGCCAGCCTGCATTTGGCCCATATTCCCTCAAACCTTGCCCATTCATGTATTTATGCAAACATATTTTACATGTTGTAACAGCACCCGCATCCACTACTTCCTCTGGCAGTTCATTCCATCCACAAACAACTCTCTTTGTGAAAGAGTTGCCCCTCATGTTCTTTTTAAATCTTTCCCCTCACACCTTAAAAATATGCCCCCCAGTTTTGTACTCCCCTACCCCAGGGGAAAAGACCTTTACTATTCACCTCATCTATGGCCCTCCTGATGTTATAAACCTCTATAAGGTCACCCCTCAACCTCCTACTTTCCAATGAAAAAGATCCCAATCTCTCCAGCCCATTTGTATAACTCAAACCCTCTACTCCTGGCAACATCCTGGCAAATCTTTTCAGAACCCTCTCCAGTTTAGTAATATCCTTCCTATAACAGCGAGATCAGATGCGGAACTTAGGACATGCCAAAGTGTTTTGTGGCCAATGAAACAACTTTGGAGGTTGGAATTTAGGAAACATGGTGAGCAATTGCACACAGTAAGCTCCCACGGAAAGCAACATGGTAATGACCAGGTCATCTGTTTTTGTGACGTTGATGGTCAGCACATGAGGGCAATATGCCCCGAGCCTGTGGCCTTACTCATATGCTGCAACCTGCTACTTCTGACAGTGCGGCACTCCCTCAGGACTGCACTGGGAGTGCCAGTCTTGGTTTTGGCACTCAAGGCCTGTTGAATTTGAAGACTGGAGGCTGCAGTCCAACTGAGCCGCAGCTGACAGTGAACAAAAGTAACATTTGAAATCACACTTTCCAGCAAGGGAAGATTTGACTATTTAGTCCAGGCCAGGAGTTGACTGTCGAGACCCTAACATTGATACAGGTTAGATCGGCTGAAGTGGTTGTTGCACTGAGCCAGATCATCCTGTTTTGATTCGGGTCCCAAAGACCATGGGAAATGGGCGCCGGAGTAGGCCATTCAGCCCTTCAAAAGGTTCATAGCTGAGCTGACAATCCTCACGTCCACTTTCCCGCTCTTTCTCCAGAACTGTTGATTCCACGATTGATCAAGAATCTATCTCAGCTTAAATATACTCAAGGACTCTATCCCCCATAGCTCTCTGAGGTACTTATTACCCTAAAAATACCAAGGTATTCATTAGTGTCAACAATATCCATTGAAACACAAAAATATCCAAACTCTTCAATGTTTTAATGGTAGGTTGGGCGATGTTGAAACAGAGAAACCTGGATGAAGAGTCAAGCCTCTCAGTATAAGACACTGCAGGGAGGTGAAACATGAAGGAGGCAAAGGAAATCAAGATAGGTTGGTTTGGCAACACCAAAGTTTGTTCTTCATGCTAAACTCTGCACTTCTTCAAGCCCAAAGAATTGGTGGGGAAGCCGTAAGAAGTGAAGGAGAAATGAAGAGTGAGAAATGAAGACTGTGGAAGTGAAGAAGGGGGAGTGAAG